>NW_019385160.1:88075-107045 GCF_000671375.1 Centruroides sculpturatus | reverse complement strand
GGGCAATCAGTTAATTCTTTCTTTAAATGTATTTTTAATAGATTATTTATCTGACGTACTTAATAAACAAGTTCATTATAATTACCTCTGTTATTAGATCCAATATATTCCATATGCCCTCTAAATGCCAATTCTTGCTTTGATAAAAACATATAACATCTATTTATTTAGATATAATATATCTATTACCCATAATTATCTCGTTACAATTTTCAATATTTATTTTATATTATTTACTAATGTTAAATTCTATTCCGCTTCGATTTCCAAATTGCTTCAAATACGAAAGAATCGACGATTTTTCGTGTCTTTTGTCAGCTAAATTGTCAAAGACATTCTTATTCCACACACTAATTTCACTCTGTAAAGGCATTTTTATGCATCTACAGAGCCATTTTATCGTGAAAATATCGAACACATTTTTTCATTGAAGCGTTTATATTTAACTTAGACTTTTAAATTTGACATTTATTTTGACAATTTAGTCAGTCAAATTTTCAATCAGAGAATTAAAGATTTATAAAATTTTAAAAATTAGTTTTGCAAACTTTTAATGTATTGAAGATATAGAAACTTAAAAGGCTAAACTGATAATTCAAGAAACCAAAATTACTCTTTATTCAATACTATTTTTTGCCATTCTACAACCACCTTCAAATTGCAAATACAAATTTTATATTAACACATTAAATTTAGAACACAGTTATTGCAAAATAGTATTAAAATTAAATTAAAGATTAATTATTTTAATATAAAAATTTGTTAAACTGGAATGCTACAAACTGAACTTAGCAGTTAGTTAATATCTTGTAAATTTATGATGCCAAGTTTCACACTTTTTCTTTAACTGGAAAGTTTTACATAAGTAAATCAATAAGAGAAAAAATAATTTTATTTTTGAAATTGCAAGTTTTTAAATTAATTCTTCTTATTTACTCAGAATAATATTCTAATACATTTAGACTTATGATTTTGTATAATGTTTTAATGTTCCAAATCTGAATTAAAAATGCTCTATTCAATTTATAATGTATGTTTAATGCTGAAGATAGCATAAATTTATGCTGAAAATATTTCATTTTAAATATTTTTTGGTAACCTGAAAGTATTGATAGCAGTGTTTTTGAATTAATTAATATATTATGGTGCCAAGTTTCATTACATTTCTAGACAATTTATATATTTTAAATTAAAACATCCATTAATTTAAAAATCATTTGATAAATTATACAGCATTAAATGTTTCTAATGTCTAGTATCAGATTATGATCAGTTACAAACTGAAATGGTAGTAATTTGTTGTGTTTATAAATCAAAAACATTTAATTCCTTTACAAAAAAAAAAAGCAAAAATTGAAATACTTTGACCTTCAATTTGATTCTACATTTATAATCTAATGTACTCTTAATCAAAATACCATTTATATTGTCTCACATTACATAACATAATGCAATATTGTATTGTGTAGCTGCTTGCTAAATTATTATAATATTTACATCAATACATATATACCATAAATTTAATAGCAATTGAGACAATTGCTATTAAATTTATGGTATTAAATGAGCAATTGATTATTTTTGTTATAAAACAATGAGGCAAACATTCGTGCAGATTACGAAAATCAATAAATTTAGACAAACAGATTTATGATTTTTATTTCAAAATATATTAAAATTTAGATTTACAAGATCTGCAATTTTTATTTCTTTACAGAAAAAATTCAACAGAAGTACCATATTATTTATTAAGATAATTTTTTACTTTTTTTAATTGAAAATAGTAACAAAAACTGACTGTAACACTGATATGTAAATAAGTTATGAAATGTTATGTTGATTCAGTAAATGTCTCTTCAATCCGAAAAAATTCTTTTTGGTAGACTACCTCACAGCCATACGAAGGTAGTCTACCGAAAAGAATTTTTTTGGATTGAAGAGACATTTACTGAATCAACATTACAAACAGCTAAACTATCAGAAAATTCAGAATGTTATGTTATGTTCAAATGGTCTAACAGAGCTAGTAAGTTTTTCAGTATAACTTCTTTTGATTTTTATAAATACAAATTTGATATCTAACACCTTTAGCATCTATGCATAACAAATTTTTAAAAGTTTTCCAAAATTTCAAAATCATTATTTAACAGTTATAATGAGTCTGTAATGAAATGTCAACATAGTTCAACAATTATATATAAAAAGGGTCTCGTATTGGAAAATTCAGTAATGAATGGCCACCAACTGACACGCTTGGTTCCAAAACTTTATCAATTAACATTATTGTCACACCAAACAAGGTTACAGTATATCCTATACCATTATGAATTCTAAGCATATACAGTACAGTATTAAATTTAAATTGGTAATTACACTTGATTTTGATATTTACATTTTTCTTACATTTATTGTAGCTATGATTTATAAGCAAAATAAGTTAAAACTTTTACAAAATAGAGTAATAGAGTAATCACTAACAACTGCAGTATAGACAGGCCACAAAAAAGCACTACACTCAATTTAATCTGTATCCATTCAGTGAATTAGTCCGAAAGTTGCAGAAATTTTAAGTGCTCTCTTGTAATTCTTTCTGGATTAAAAAACATACCAGATCATCAATGGATAAACCTGTATCAACTTCTGACAATGAAATTATAATATTCTGAAATATTTAGTTTAAATAAAATTTTAGATTACTTTCCTAAAGTGTAAATGTTTAATGCAACATTATAATATGAAAAAATTAATTTAAAAATAGCTTCTAAGTAATAAAAAAAATACATTCGAAGTAGTAATAGAAAGTTTTAAATTCAATTTACTTAGTGTTCTAATTATTATATAAATAGTATGAGCATACAATATCTATATAAATTTTAATGTATTTCTGTATTAATAAAATTCTAATCTCTTCTAGTTCCAGTATAATTAATCCCAAACAAGATATATTTTATAATAAATAAAAATTATTTATTATAAAATAAATTAATTTATTTAGTAATTAGCCATATCTAGCCCAATAGAATTCGACATTGGTTGAGTCTAGCTAAATAAAAGAACTGTTGTTGAAAAGAATTAACAACAAATTAATGTAAAGTGTTAAATTTAATATCTGATTATGACTAAAATAATAATAAGCATATTTGCTAGATGTTATTGGTATATGCAATTAATAGACAGCAAACCCTGCCAAGCAAGCTAAATATATTCAAATTTCAGGAATCTATTATTATAAAATATTAAAAAATATGACTTGGCAATTCATTTGGTATCAATTATTTAAGAATTTTATTTTTAAAATATAAAAAAAGACAATTTAAAAGTGTATTTTTGTAAGATATCAGTCATTTTTATAAAAAGAAAGTCATATTATAAGAAATATTGATTTAAAGTACTGATAATTTTGGTTAGACATTTATTTTTAATTGGATTTTCAATCTACATAATTTATATAAATGTCTTATATGTTATCTACATAAAATCTAATAAATGGAATATAGATTTAATCAAATTCTTTTTACATATTGCAGTATAAGTCACATAACTGACAGCAAATAATGATTATTATTTTTCAATTTGTCTAATACAGTATTGCAATTTGATATAACAAATCAAAACTATTTCAATCTAAAAGTAAATTCACACCTTTAAGAATCAAAACAATGATGTGGTCAAAAGTATTCCCATATAGACATAACAGATTCTAAGGTCTCTAAAGAAGTATATTAATTTAATCCAAAGTCTTTTATAAAACAATAAAATTTTATAGAAAATTTTCTTGTAGCATTTCAAAACCCAACTGAATTGGCAATTTTGACCCAAATATTATAATTTTAAATGTTTAAATATTTAACTAAACATAATTATTTGTAAGTTATGAAGTCCTTAAAAAAATTTCATTTTCTTACATTAATATGCTTCAAAATTTGACATCACAATATTCTTGCTTGCATACATCAGCCACATATAAAGACTGTCAGTTCTTAACTTGTATCATATTAATATTAAACTATTTTATTATTTGTGAGACAAAATTACTATGTCAACTAACATTATTTATTCATTATGTTTCAGTGCAAAGTTTATCAAGTGAGATATCAAATTTGTATATTTTATAAATATAAATTTTCATTAAATGTCAATGAAATACAGAGTGAGTCAAACGCTGCTTAACACCCTTGTAAAATTGATTTGTATTGGGCAGAGAAATTTTGGCATGAGAGAAACATGTTATGCTTAGGGACAACAATCTTTGAGTGTGTCAATCAAACAGCATAACATGTTTCTATTATATAAAACTTTCCCTTGCCCAATTCTGATTATAAAAAAACCATTTTAATATGTTTTGTTTGATAAGTTTTAAAACTATCATTTGAAATGGCAGAGAATATAGTTCCTATTGGATTTAACAAATCCAATAGAAACTATATATAATAAGAATCAAATTCTGTATAATAAAACAGTTCAAACAAATTTGGCTTATCATTTCATTTGATTGCAAACAAAAGTATTTTCACAAAGTTTGTTCAAATAAGCTGATATTTTTTAATTTATATTCATTATCAATAAAAAGTATCTGATTCTGGTAAGTTTTGAGTAATTTATTAATATAGAGTTGTTATTTTCTTGTATAAATTAACATAATCACACAAAATTTTCTCAATGATATAATTTAACCTAAATATAAATACTCAATCATCATCAGGTCATATAAATCTGAAAGTAACTTTGAACATACCTGATTTACATTTTGTATTTTATTCCAGAAGAAGCATTTGATTAATTCTGTCATTATTCTAAATCAATTAAAAATAAATTTCAAGTTAAATGTATAAAATAAAATACAAACTAAACAGTAACATCTTGTTTTCCTTAATTTTTTCAATTAAAAGAAAAATGATCATCCCACTCTATTTAAGAGAGAAATCAAAGCCATACATATTGTAGGTGGCAAAGTTTACATTCAGTACAGATAAACAAAGAAAATACACACACATATATTAAGACAGACAATCTTTTTGAAAAGAAAGAACAGAAAGCATTTTCATAATTCAAATTTCACAAGAGCAAAATTAGATTAAATAGTATATTTTAATAAGATTAAAAAAGGGGAATATTGAATAAATCAGCACACAAGACCAAAAAGAAAGTCACAAATTTTATTTTAACTTTACATATACATTTCAAACAGGGCAATACTCATCCCTGTTCCTCTTCGGCTAGAATTAAAATAATAAATTACTTTATTTGATATTTTATCGGGCTTACTAGAAGCCGCGAAAAGGACAGATATTTAGGTAACGGCTTACATAAATATCAAAATTAAATTTCATTTGAAAAATCAAATAATACTTACATTTTAAGATAAAGTTTTACTTTAAAAAAATACAGTATGACTTCTAGAATATTACATTTGACAGGTAATTACAATCAATTATAATTATGGAGAATCATCAATGACATTACGTATTTCAACGCAAGTATAAGGAAGAAGTTACTTTCAGATAAATGTACGTATAAATTACGTAAAAGTAACTTATATCAAAAAATTAAATTGTAGTTTCAATAATTTTATAACTCAAAACTTGTTTTTTTTTTTGGATTAGAGCCAATGTATAAGACTTTAAATTGTCGTGGTTAAATTAAAACAATCCCCAGAATTTAATTATAATGGGATTTAATAGAACTTACGACAGGTAAATCAACCCTTACGAACTTTTTAACAATTTACTCGAGTTCATTGTCATCATATATTTAACTTATAGTTTTTAAACGATAATAATTACCGTTTTATGTTTAAATTTTATAATTAGTATCGTATTATAAGTCATACCTTTCTCCCCGTAAGCTATTTCGTTTGATAATTCAAAAAAAAAAACACCTTTTTCCAAAGCTCCTCTGACTCAACACACCCAACCTACAACCATTATGGCCGCTCGACGGAACCGGACATCGTTTGGTTCAACTATTTCGATCAAACATTCTTCGCATATTATCGTATTCTTTCATTTTCAGTAACGAAACGTTTGAAAAAAATGTTAATAAGTCGCTATTTATTTCTTAAGAAAATTTATTTATTAAAAATATTTCTGGAAATATCAATAAAAAAGTATAATTTATATTAAAATGATTATTTTTAATCTTTAAAAAAACTATTATTGAAAATAATAAATAGGTTAAATTGTGTAATTATTTTTTATTTATTTATAAAAATTATCTTATTTTTTTAAAACAATACATAGATATCGATTTTGATGTTAATAAGATTATTATCATATATTAAACATAACGCCAAGTGCAGGGAATGGCCCCCGAAGCTAGAGTCTCCGAGTCCCTTTATTCCTTCGTCTGACTTAACGGCATTGTTTATTGCACTTCTTTCCCTCTAATTATAAACTGATTTTCTAAACTTTTACTAATACTCGTATATTAATTTGTCTTTCATGCTTCGAGTATTCATAATCAGATATCAGACTTATATGTACAGTACTTCAAGTCAACTAAACTAACGGCCGGATGGACGAGTTTAGTTGACTTGAAGTATATAAGTCTGATATCTAATTATGAATATATTATGATTATGAATGAATATTTGATCCCGGGTCCCCCAGAGTGGTCAATGTGGCAGACTACCGCTCTGGGGGACCCGGGATCGAATCCGAACGGGTCAAATAATCCCCAGAATTTTTTCGGGGGTGGTCCGTCCGGATATGTCGGACTCCATCCCTCACCATCCGGTCGCGCCATTGCGGCCTGGCCGTACCCATAATAGGCTTGCAAAAAGAGGCCCTCTTAGTGCCCATAGGACGAAAAGAGTTTAAAAAAAACCGGCCGCTCCATTGTGGGGCTGAGATATAAAAATTTACTTATACTAAAGAATTTTAACATACATTTAGTCATACTAATTTTTTGCACTGAAGAAGAATGTTGTAGAATTGGATTGAATTCGTGAGATAAGACAAAACACATAGGCGATCTGCTTAAGGGGAAGCCTTCCGGAAGGACTTCTATGTAAAACCGACTTCTGTAGAGTATACAGTGGTACCTCAGGATACGAAATTAATCCGTTCCGAAACTGAGATCGTATCATGAAAATGTCGTAAGGTGGATCATCTTTTCCCATACGATTACATGTAAAACCAAATAATTCGTTCCAACGCGAAAAACATACTCAAATTAAAGCCAAGTAATACATTTAAAAAAAATAACTGTAGTAAGAAAAACAAATGAAAAATGCGAACTAATGTAACGTCGTATGGTGAGTTTTTGTTCGTATCGTGGAGCAAAAATATGTTCGAATTTCATGTCGTATCCTGAAAATTTCGTATCCTGGGGCGTTCGTAACCTGAGGTACCACTGTATATCGAGTCCTGACTGTTATCATCCAGTCACGAAGAAACGCGAAGAAAATCCGAAAAACTCCACGTGGATAATTTGTGATATACAAACACGCGACCAACTTTTCGTTTTTTGCTCTTTCCGCCCTGTGGCACTAAGAGGGCCTCTTTTAGTAACCATTATCGGTTCGACCAGGCCCCAATGGGGCGACTGGGTGATGAATAACAAGGGCCGACATATCCGATCGGACCACTAATCCGGACCCGTCCGGATTAGATCCCGGGTCCCCCAGAGCGGTAGGCTGCCATCCGGCCGTCACATGCTACCAACTATCATTGTTCAGTAGTTTTATCCACTCGACCATTGATGGGTCAACATTGGACTTTAAAAAGCCATCTTAATGCCCATAAAACAAAAAGAATAAAAAATCGATATTCCACGAAAATCCGAGAGTGGTTGCTTACTAGTTTTCCCAGATGTCCATATTTTTGATAAATTTTAAAAATTATTATTTGAAATAAGATTGCAAAGACAAAGTCTTCTCAAGATCTGGGTTTTGAGTAAAAGCGACGACTATCTACGGACTAATTACGCCGGAGCTTAAACATTACAAAGACGCAAATCTCAATTTTTGAATTCGGTTTAAATGAATTTGAACAACTAAACTTTAGTTATTATGTTCGTCGCTGTTTATCTCAGTTTTTAATTGTTAGACGTTGGTGAATCATGGAGCTATCAGTAACTAAAAAGGCAGCGGTGAAAACATTTCCATTAACAACTTGAAGCCAACTAACTGTAAGATCACGCCTCAGGACGTTCCACTGTATTGTGTGGATAAGAATTTGTAAACAACTAAAGGATAACAGGTTCAAATATTATCTTCACTTAGGTTTTTTCATACTTAAAAATATTTTGTTTTTTTTGGCCAAATAAAAAATATGCTTGATTCTATGAGCATTTAAGTACAAGACATTTAAATATCAAAAGTTTTAATACATATTGCGAAGTAAAATCGTTAAAAAAATAAAATTTTAAAAGTGAGTTTTTCAAATTTATTCACCAATTTCATCCCCATATGCTTACTTGAGACGCAGATAAAAAATAAAAAGAAAGAAAATATTTTCCACTATATATATTGTCAGCCAGCACTCCTCTATGCCGTACAGGTCTGGGGCCACGTGGCCGCCAAAGTCAATAACCGTAAAAAACTGTTATCTGTTCAAAGGATTGTAGCTCTCCGCATTTGTAAGGCTTATAGGATCGCACCCACTAGTGCCCTTTTGGTAATGTCAGGATTGACCTCTGTCGACTTAGAAATTAAACGCATTATTTGGCAGGAAAATCTCGTCACCTTACCCTGGAGAGATTATAGCGACTCGTATGTCGACAAAATGTTTAGAGTAGGTAAGATTTCCCCAGTCTTGCCTTGATCGATGATATCAAAAAATTTAGCATCGACAAAAATACCCTCTCGACTTACGATTACCACCTGTGGCGGCCGCATAATTGTAACCAGCGCTACATCTGGAAATCCAGGTGGCGCTGGCGCGACGGTTATAAAAACATGTGCAGGCCGTCCGCCATACTTCCTTCCCGACTTGTCAGCTACTATGATGTACACGTGGATTCCAATCAACCGACCGTTAGGTAGACGAGACTTCTTTGTATATAGTGTAAATAAAGTAAATAGGAGATATATGACTACGGTCTCTATTCATATATTCAGCGAACACAATCAAGTGGTGTGACGAACCACCACACCACCCCTCCCACCAGCTTGCCCCTGACATTTACTTCGAAGATCCAGGTGATCGTCCATGTTTAGGATTTACACTGACGGTTCCAACATAGGTGACGATGTGGGTGCCGCTTTTATAGTTTACTCCGACTTAGGCCGCGGCCTAAGTCGGAGCAGGGCCGCCGTAAGCGGGCGTGCAAGGCGTGCACCGCACGCGGGCGGCACGTCCAGGGGGCGGCAAAGAGCCTTTCTGGCAAGCTCAGCATAGGTAGTCGTAGTTAAACAGGGGGCGGCATAGTCGGTATTGCACACGGGCGTTCAAACAGCTAGCGGCGCCCCTGAGTCGGAGTAAACTTCGGAGTCGCAACGCTTGCTTCCGTCTATGTCAAGGGTCAGCACAAACGGCTCGCGAGCCGCGTGCAGCTCTTTGCATAGACCTTTGCGGCTCTTCGGACATACCTCTTCACATCATCTCAAGCAGCCTTATAACTTATGAGTTTATGAGATAGAGCCGCCGAACAAACTTTGACTCGTACGGCATACTCTCTACCACTCTTTAGCCCGTCCGCACATGACCACACTCGCGTTGATAAATATGAGTCGCATGCGAGTGGTAGCATTTGAAGCATATCTATATATATCAGGGGCGTGCCGTGACATTTGATGATAGGGAAGCTGTGTTTCTATAAGAAGCCGACATCCAGGGGCAATCAGTTAATTCTTTCTTTAAATGTATTTTTAATAGATTATTTATCTGACGTACTTAATAAACAAGTTCATTATAATTACCTCTGTTATTAGATCCAATATATTCCATATGCCCTCTAAATGCCAATTCTTGCTTTGATAAAAACATATAACATCTATTTATTTAGATATAATATATCTATTACCCATAATTATCTCGTTACAATTTTCAATATTTATTTTATATTATTTACTAATGTTAAATTCTATTCCGCTTCGATTTCCAAATTGCTTCAAATACGAAAGAATCGACGATTTTTCGTGTCTTTTGCCAGCTAAATTGTCAAAGACATTCTTATTCCACACACTAATTTCACTCTGTAAATGCATTTTTATGCATTTACAGAGCCATTTTATCGTGAAAATATCGAACAAATTTTTTTATTGAAGCGTTTATATTTAACTTAGGCATTGGCCGTTCTCTTTTAATGTTTTCTTTTTCATTATATGATCTCGAGCCAAAACTTTTTTAAAATAAATTTTCAATATCGCAATTACATTCCGAATCGCTAGCCACGATATAAGGGCTAAAATTAAAAATAAAATTATAAAAACTTACTTGGTGAAATAAAATGTGTGGTGGATATACATACCTGGTACAAAATATTCTTCAATTGTATGAATATACTTTTAAAGAAAATTATAATTAAATATAGCTTTGTAATGAAACGTACATAAAAATAACATAAAATATTCTTTACTCTTTAAATCTTAACCACTTAGTCAAATAGCTCCCTACGAGTGGAATCAGAGACGGTCCTGCTAGGTGTGCGGTGTGTACTGTACATGCACGCGGGCTGCCAAATCCCGAGGGTGCCGATACCCTCGGGATTTGGCAATGTCAAATGTTTCTTTTGTCGCATCACTAATATACCTCAAAAGACGCGACAGGGTTCTTGTAAATTTTAAACGTTTCTCACCATAGCTGTAAAAGTCTAAATATGTTAAACTTAATAGATTGTCCGTCGTTTGTTTTCTAACTAATTCGTTTTAGGACCAGGTGTTGTCCACGGAAATTTCCAAAATTTACAACTTTTCGGTCACTCTCGTCGAACTGGAAAAATTTCTGTCTTTATTACATCTAATACAGTATTTCGAAGAAATCAGTCCCCACTGTACTCGGCTATAGATTGGTTCGGTTAAGCTTTTGTTTAAGTAATATTCCGGCTCTTTCGTCAGGGTTTTGTTTACGTCCCCAATTCCCTAATCGCTTAATTATTTAACTACTTCTTAAGTAGAAATAAGTCGAAACCAGTTACTTTGTACTCGAATATTTGTAGTCTCGGGAAAAAGTGGAAAGACAAATTTTTATGACAAACGGATACATAAATCGTAAATTTAAGGAAAATAAATTCTAGAGCTTTTTCTGTACCTCGTGCATCTCTCTCATTCATTAAATTTAGTTGTAAATGATGCTGTCAAAGTAACAGTTAATTTTTTAACATTATACAAGAATTGTACACGTTTTTTTCTACATCCCCTTAAAGATGGGATATACGAAATCGTAATATCACTGGTTTAACATTGAAATCCGTGAGTAATATAAAATCGGAGAGCGGAATAAATATATCAAATATTTTAATGGATTTTTTAAACTCCTGTCAACTATACAGAACTATCGTAAAAACATACCAGTAAATTCTTATCGGTTGGGTTAAGTTATAAATCTACTCGTTATTCACGTAATCGAAATATCTAGTGGGCAGGCGGCTAACAGCCCAGAACCGGTCCTTGATAGAATTGGAATCTTTATATGTGTGCAGCTTTCACCCAAGGTCGTAGGCTTCCACCGGCTAAACCGGGTGAGGTTGGTGCTCTGTAAAGCGCATGCGCAAATCTGGCTTTTCGTAATCTGAAAATACAGGAGATTCCACTCCGCCACTAATATTCTAATATACAATAGCAATTTTTTTTTCACGTGTAGTATAGAAATTTGTAATAAGATATATAATGCGGTTATAATAAAATATTGTGCGATTATTTTCACATAATTAAAATTAATATTTATTTATTTTTTAGAGAATACGAGGGAAGCGGCACTCCCAACGCTTCTAATGACGGCACGCCACTGATATATATATATATATAACCCATTGAACGCGTGTCCGTCCGTCCGTGTAACGTTATGCCGTTATGTTTTTTTTTTTCCTTAGAAATCCATATCCTATATATACGTATATTACATATAAGCAACTCTCTGGTACTTTTGTTATCCTGTTTCCATGACAATTTGGCTCTTCTCACTTGACANCCATTGAACGCGTGTCCATCCGTCCGTGTAACGTTATGCCGTTATGTTTTTTTTTTTCCTTAAAAATCCATATCCTATATATACGTATATTACATATAAGCAACTCTCTGGTACTTTTGTTATCCTGTTTCCATGACAATTTGGCTCTTCTCACTTGACAAACTGCCGATCCCTGGTCTAAGTACACACTGCTCAATAGCCCAGGCGGAAACTTTAGCTAGTTATACGAGCTTAATTCACATAAGGCATAGAAAGGACAAAAGAAACTACTCAAACTATCGCAATTATTTTAATAATAGGAGAGATTTACACAGGATTGCAAAATCTGATAACCGGTTAAAATTCCTCCATCGCATACACTACATTCTCAGACACTAGACAACAACACTAGAATAGTTTTCCCAGTGGCGTACCGTAGTGGGGGCGGTCCGCCCCGGGCGGCACTTTTTAGGGGGCGACAAAATTTCACAATAAATAATAATAATATGTTGTAAAAATTTGAAACATCCCAATCTATACTTGCATCGCGCCTATGATAGTGCTATCGTCTGGACAGTCCGAGAATCAGCTCGCCGTCTGGGTGAACTAGTAAGTTGCTCATCCGAGGAAATCCTGCGAAACCTGTTCACCTTTTTGTTTTTTGTTTTGTTTGTACGATTCATTCGCGTTCATATACAGTTATACACCCGCCGTCATTAGAAGCGGTGGAAGCGCCGCTTCCCTTGTATTTTATAAATAATAAATACATATTAATTTTAGTTATATGAAAATAATCGCACAATATTTTATTATAACCGCATTTAGTATCTTATTACAAATTTCTATACTACACGTGAAAAAAAAGATAAGATTGCAATTGTATATTCGAATATCAGTGGCGGAGTGGAACCACCGTATTGTCAGCATCCAAAAAGCCAGATTCGCGCATGCGCTTTACGGAGCACCAACCTCACCCGGTTTAGCCGGTGGAAGCCTACGACCTCGGGTTGATGCTACACATATAACGCTTCCAATTCTATCCAGGACCGGTTTTGGGCCGTTAGCCGCCCGCCCGCTAGATATTTGGCCGATTACGTAAATAACGAGTAGATTTATAACTTAACCCAACCGATAAGAATTTACTGGTATGTTTTTACGATAGTTTTTTATAGTTGACGGGAGTTAAAAAAATTCATTAAAATTAGTGATGTAACGAATATTCGGTTACTATCCGGTATTCGGCCTATTTTTAGCTATTTGGCCGAATACCGAATACCTAAAAACAGGAGTAAGAAATAACAAAAACACAGTAAATTAATCATTTTGGTATTTAGATTTAATATTGTGGGGTTAGTCTTGTTTGTTTATATTTATTTATAACTTATAACATGCACAAAATAAAAAAGAAAGTAATAATATTAGTCATACGTATTCACAATTTATAATTACAAAGATCAGCACACGTACACACCTATTCGTTCGAGAATCGTCGCACACATGTGATGGTCTGACCCTGCCTATCCTTTTTAAGTGCTCGTCTTTGCTCTTTCCTTTCTCTTTCCTCCATCTCTCTAGGCCACGTGTGACTATGCATACATCATAATACACCCTCACGATACTTTCGATTCGTTACTTTTCCGTCGTAGTTTTTCCATTTTATAATTACGTGGCTCATAGCTTGGTGATAACGGAGAAAAGAGACAGATAGGACGTCGGTATATGTCACAGTTATGGTTTCACAGATTCGAGACAGCTCGGTAGCCCGAACGGTCCCAGGCTTTCGCCCGTGCACGCTGAGTGACTTTCATTACAAGCATTAAGCTTTCCGAAGTCTATGACAACAATTGTTTGGCATTGACGGCCGCGAATTTCGGGCCAATAAGCTGCTTCGACTTGTTCGATTATGTTATCAACTCAACAACTTCATATTTATTTTCACATTTTCACTTCGCGGTCCTTCTCTATTCTTTTTCTGTTATTTACACGTCTAGGTCATTTCATTGTTATTCACATTTGATATCATCATTTATCGCATACTGCAATGACGCTATTGTCTGCCAACTGTTAGGAATTAACGCGATTAGCGAAGCGTAGTGACAGCGGGGGGCCAATAGAGAGCGGGGTCCTTGCCATAATGAGGTTTGCGCGCCAATTTTCGTACGTGCGTTAATCAAGCCGAATAGTTTGGCCGAATATTCTTCGAATAGTATTCCGAATATTGGCTATTCGGCCACGCTCCTGGCCGAATATTCGGTATTCGTTACAACACTAAAATATTTGATAAACAATTGTCCCTTGATAATCCGACAGGTATGGGACCAAAGGTGTGTCAGATTACCAAAAGTGTCCGGATTACCGAAAATAATTACATATTTCGCATTGTTTTGCTAGCAGTAACTTACAATATTCTCTACTCCAACTGTTCGAACAGAACTGCTCACATAAAACACACGAAATGCGTGTCATCGAGTAAGAATTGGATGGGGAGATTCACATCGCGACATGCTTCTGTGCAAGCAGACACGTAACGGGGACGGGTGCTTTGACGGGAGGTGCGTCGGACTCATGGGCGTAGCGAGGGGGGAGCCTGGGTGGGCACGGCCCCTCCCAGGGAACCTGGTGCCCTCCCCAGGAAATCACAGCCGAAAAAGTGTTGAGTCGATTTGTAAAAACCTAAAGCTAAAATAAAAGTTTTGAATACTAAAAAAAGGTGAACGGCTTGCTCGGTGCCCAATAATGAACAATAATTTGAAATAATTCAATTTTGTGTCAGGTTGGCCTCCACTAGGCCCCCCCATAACAAAACTCTGGCTACGCCCATGGTCGGACTACTGAGCATGTCGGATTAAAAAACGTCGGACTATAGATGGACAACTGTATTTATTCCGCTCTCCGATTTTATATTACTCACGGATTTCGATGTTAAACCAGTGATATTACGATTTCGTACGTCCCATCTTTAAGTTTAAGGGAATGTAGAAAAAACGTGTACAATTCTTGTATAATGTTAAAAAATTAACCGTTACTTCGACAGCCTCATTTACAACTAAATTTAGTGAATGAGAGTGATGCGCCAGGTACAGGAAAAGCACTAGAATTTATTTTCCTTAAATTTACGATTTATGTATTCGTTTGTCATAAAAATTTGTCTTTCTACTTTTTCCCGAGACTACAAATATTCGAGTACGAAGTAAGCGGTTTCGACTTATTTCTACTTAAGAAGTAGTTAAATAATTAAGCGATTAGGGAATTGGGGACGTAAACAAAACACTGACGAAAGAGCCGGAATATTACTTAAACAAAAGCTTAACCGAACCGATCTATAGCTGAGTACAGTGGGGACTGATTTCTTCGAAATACTGTATTAGATGTAATAGACAGAAATTTTTCCTGAAACGAATTAGTTAGAAAACAAATGACTATTAAGTTTAACATACATATTGGATTTTTACAGCTATGGTGAGAAACGTTTAAAATCTACAACAGCCCTGTCGCGTCCTTTGAGATATACTAATAATTCGACAAAAGAGGTATTTGACATTGACCGGTATCGGCACCCTGGGGATTTGGCAGTCCGCGTGTATGCACGCTCCGCAACCATCTTCGATTCCATCCGTTAGCCACTGGTAGGGAGCTATTTGACTAAACGCATTGTTTTAAGATTTAAAAAGTAAAGAATATTTTATATTTTTATGTACGTTTCTTTGCAAAGCTATATTTAATTATACAGTCGACCCCCCTATAACACTGTTGATTTTTCCGTTTTATATGAATTCCGTGTTGTACGAGTCACTTAGATTTTACAAATACGTGATCTGTTCACAGTCTGGCACAGGTAAAACAGAAAAATCAACAGTGTTATAGGGGGGTCGACTGTAATTTTCTTTAAAAGTATATTCGTATAATTGAAGAATATTTTGTATGTACCGGTACATCCACCACATATTTTATTTCACCGAGTAAGTTATTATTATTTTATTTTTAATTGTAGCCCTTATATCGTGGCTAGCGATTCGGAATGTAATTGTGATATTAAAATTGCATTTAGAGAAGTCCACGGTTTTTACTGGCTTATTGAATAAAGGATACGAATGGACCCTAGACCGTCACTGACGCGGGATTGACCGATTGCCCCTGGATGTCCGCTTCTTACAGAAACACAGCTTCCCTATCATCAAATGTCACGGCACGCCCCTGTACACCACTAATGTTTAATAGAACTATTTTAAACAGGTCGCTGCACTACCACCGAATTTTTCATTGCTTGTTCTGTGACAAAACTGAATTTTGGTCTTTTAAATTGATATACCTAAATAAGGGGAAACCTAAATTTTCCTCTGCCCGGGCGGCTGACACCCACGAGTTTTCCAGTGGGTCCCGAATCAGTCAAAAGTTCTCAGCAACGAGACCGCTGACCGTCTTGCCAAACAAGCTGCAAACACTTCAGTCACTAGTACTTTCGAGTGTCCACCAGTGGCCAAGCGGTCGTCGTACCCTAAAATCTGGGAGTTCGGTCGTGGGTTCGCGCCTCGCTAAAACGAGCCAGCAACGTAAAGTTTTCCGGGTTTTCTTCGCGTTTGTAACGCCTACATAAAAAATAGATTCCTTTAAAAACGCCTCCAAAAAGGTATCCCCTAGGCAGATCGGCCTAGTGTTGCGTTGCCAAAACTAAACAAACAATAGTACATTCATTATCAGTTACATTCCTACCACGTCTGGGTTGTTCAGTTATAAAAACACAACATTTCGGCGAGCTGCCCACGGAAAATGCCTTCCTGAAAGTCTTTTTCCTTTAAAAAAAATGTCCTGTTATAATATTTCGGAATAGACGATATCTAAATTACAAATGCCGTGTGTGTTATGCGAGAAATGTATATACGAATTTTCAGTCAATGCTGCTATATAAAAAACTTTATATAAGATTTTAGTACTTAGATGTAACGAGTAGAGTAAGGTTTGATAGAAATAGTGAAAGAAGGAAGTCGACGGTAATAATATTTGCATAATTTGGCCACGAAAATGAAAAAATAAATAAATATATTTCAGTGGAATAGCAGAATCAATTTAGTCTTTTTATTGTCGTTAAGCAATTGTTATCATTGTTACGAGATACATTGTCGTTTGCATTGTTGAAGGTTAAATGACGATTTTTACAATAAAAATGGGGATTTTAGGGGGTTGGAAAGGGGTTACATTGTTGTCGACCGAAAAAATTGGTTGACAAGTGCCAGAAGCGTGTATATGTGTAAAAAAAAAATGAAACGACGCACTAGAACACAGTCCGGTGCATCGTTTGTGTTTGTTATTTCTATTTTTGGTTTATTTGTGGTCGAAGGGGTTCTTCCAACGGGACGTCCCAGTGGGCCCCAGGGCCGCCGATAAAGCGAAAATCCCAAAGGGGGCCCGTAGGGCGGCTCAAGAACGGGATATGCCCCGGAGAGCGGCCCTGTTACCAAAGTGGCCTGCAGGGCGGAACCGGAATCCGTATCTTAAATCCGGATGTAATCGACCAACTGCGGGTTCAGCGCAGGGCACCGGATCCGCCCAACGAGCAGGCAGTTGTCCCGGAAAACCCCCCCGCCGAGCAAAGTGGCTCGGAAAGTGAAAGTGTTGCCTTATAGATTGTTAGCAACAAGCATAAAGTTTTCCATTGTTGACCTTCGGCGTTTGTTAAAAATTCTGCACGTTTATTGCTGGTGTTTTACAGCTCTAAACCATTTATTTACAAACTGGCTTCTCGAATTTTAAAACTTTTAGTTCAAGTCCGTCTGGAAGGTTTTCCTCCTACGAATTTCTTAAAAGTTTCTTCCATAAATCGTCTTAGATTTCCTTCCGAAATTACATTTCGTCTTTATCTCGCCATCCAGTAACGAATGTCTGCATTCAAATTTAAAACTGGTTTTCAAACTGAGCTTTCAATCCACAATGCTTTCACTTATTGTATTTGCATGTCGACGAAATGTGCGGTGTGATCGGGCTGCGATTTGTAAACATTGTAAACCTAGAAATCCTCACTGTTGCCGTCTGTCTGGCTGTCTTCCATTGGTCTCGAGAACGGACTTAGCTAGACGAGAGACGAGATCAAATATGAAAACTCCAGGGGAAGAAGGCCCCGATTAAATATACAGGAATTCCGATGCAAACAGCAAGTCACGTTATTTCAGTGGAGTTAGATAGGTGACCGGCACGACTCTATTGTTAAAGGAAAAGTATGATGTACAGGGTCAAGCCACTGCTAATTTCACATATTTTAAATTAAGTAAATTTGAAATATAATTAAAAATTTCGCCCACCCCTCTTTAGTCTATAAACGATAAAATTGTTTTGTAGCATACCGTTAAGAATTTTTTTTTAACAAATATGTAAAATGTTAAAACATTTTACAAAGGGTGTGACGTTTGATGATAGGGAAGCCGTGTTCCTATAAAAATTTTAAACAAATTCTGGAAATTACAAAAATAAATAATTTATTTCTTTATTGTAAAAATTGCTTACCGTTGATTCCATCAAAGTATTTAAAATCTCTTTTCCAATTAAAAGCAACGCTAGTAACGACAATCTTTCGTCTGACTGACAAGGGAATGTTCCTTGCCAATGTATGAATTCGCTTTATGGTTGAAAAACTGCGCTTAACTGATACACTGGTAGATGATACCATAAAAATTAACGATATTAAACCAAATACAGTGGTGCCTCGTATAACGTACGCCTCGAATAACGGACGCTGCAAATAACGGACTTTCTGTTTGACCGTTACGTGACTCGAGCAACGGACTTGCTGCGAACAACGGACTTTCCGTTCGGCAGTTACGTGAGACGAACAATGGACTTTTTTCGAACAAGTGCGAATGATGTTTCCACTCTTTTGCCGTTGCCAATGACAATCTGCTATTTTTAGGATATATTAGTATTATTAGAAT
>NW_019385160.1:43005-87008 GCF_000671375.1 Centruroides sculpturatus | reverse complement strand
AAAAAAAAAAAAAAAATAAATAACAGGTTTCGCAGGATTTCCTGGGATGAGCAACTTACTAGTTCATCCCCACGGCGAGCCGATTCCCGGACTGTCCGGACGATAGCACTATCATAGGCGCGATGCAAGTATAGATTAGGATGTTTCAAATTTTTACAAGATATTATTATTATTTATTGTAAAATTTTGCCGTCCGGTAAATATGAATATAGATATTGCAATTCACTACGTAATTTAAATAAACCAAAAAAATCTCTATAAAAATAAAAGAAGTTTAAAACACTTTTTCCTTATTACGGGTCTATATACGCCAGTAAAACCAAAATATTAATATAAAAGGATGTCTGTATAGATTGAAGTTGAAAATTATAATTGTTAATTTAATTAATAAACCTTGAGAATTATCGTTTCCCCAATACAATTATTTGAATGCATCCGTACGGAACAAAATGGCTACCGAAGACATCTGACAAGTACTATATTCAAAAATTGAGATATGGAGGTTTAGAGTATGGAAATTCCAAATAATATTTTTGAAGGCAGCTGGTATAAGTCATTTGACCTTTGACTAAGACATTTAAAGAAATGGCGGTTTGGGCAATGAAAGATGCCAAAGCACAGAAATACATAATATCAACGATTGATGTTTGACTCGCTGTTGCACTATATTTGAGAAAAATACTCATTAACAGAGACACAATTTCCTACAAAAACTCATTTTTGTGACATATGTAAACGATACACTCCATTTACCCATGGAACTTTAATTGACACGTGTTAGGTCGCACTCAAGGCGCACACTTCCCTTGTCTGTTTTGGTGCCAAGTAGCCACTGTTGACAACACTATATTCTCTGTTTAAAACTGTTAAATTGCTTGATATTATATATGATTAATGAATAAATGCATTTGCATTTTCTATGTTATATTTTATTGCATATCTATAACAAAATACAGTCAAACTTCAGGTTTCGAACTTAATTCGTTTCTAAAAGTTGTTCTATAACCAAAACAAATTTTTCCATAAGAAACAATATAAAATGGATTATTCTGTTTCCGACCCCCAAAACAAAATGATTTTAGCTGTATTTCATGCATTAAACATGCCAAATGCAATATATTATTATATATGTTACCGTTAAAGCTCGAAAGTCGTTAATGTGTACATTACCTAGCTAATCTGCAGGTTAACTAGGGTAATCCGTTAAAGTTCCTAAAATTGTTCTATTTCTCAAATTACCTAGGTAAAGTGCAGATTGTCTAGGTAATCTGCAAATTACCTACTAGGCACTCGGTAAAGTGAAAATAACATCTTTGCTGGAACAACAGCAACGTTTCTGTACGTTTAAATTAACATAATGTTCTTTATTTAATTTTCGATATCAAAAGAATTAAGTTAATACAATCAAAAAATCAACAAATTACTTGATAGAATCAATCATCAACCAATTAAAAAACATACAAAAAAATCAAACGGTTTAAAACATTAATACAATTAGGGAAATTATTATATAGATCAGTGTTTTTCAACCTTCTTGAATACACGACCCTTTTAAAAGTTAAAAAAATTCTGGCGACCCCCCCAGGGTCATATTAAAACTATATCAGTGATTTTAAAAACTACGTATTTAATATTCTTTCTGTTGAAACCTAAATATCGATCGAAAAACCAATTGTACTTTAAAATAAAAACGCAAAGCCTTCTCACTGAAATTGTAGTTTTATTTATTGTAGTGTAGGACCTACAAACACTTGTCTTTTTCTTTTACCCGCGACTCCCCTGGGGGTCGCGACCCACAGGATGACAAACACTGATATAGATAACCACCTATGTAATTTCGGGACGTAGTATCTATCTGAACTGAGGGGACCGAGACAACTTCGACGATACCCTACTTTTGGACCAGAGATAAAAATAATAAAGTTATCATACTTTTTCTGGTGATCGCATGATATAATTGTGCAGTTAATGTTACCTATGGTGAGTAAAATAGCGGCTCGTCTCCGATTCCAGCAAGAAAAGAAAGGAAACAGTGGGGACGCACGTTCTAACCTAACCTAACCTATTTTAATACAGTAATTTGATTGGTAATAATTATGGTAATTTATTAGAATAGGTTAGGTTAGGTTAGAACGTGCGTCCCCACTGTTTCCTTTCTTCTATTTGCTGGAATCAGAGACGAGCCGCCATTTTACTCACCATAGGTAACATTAACCAATTGCGCTTACTTATTAGTGCAGTCTAAAGATTGGTGACACTTTTAATTTCATAGCAATTGGTTTTTGCGACAAGTACACCTATTTGTGGTACATTTATTTGTGGCAAAGATCTTATTTTCACTTTACCGAGTGTCTAATAGGTAATTTGAGAAATGGAACAATTTTCACAACTTTAACGGATCACCTTAGTTAATCTGTATATTAGCTAGGTAATGTACACATTACCGACTTTCGAGCTTTAGCGGTAACATATATATTATCATCTATCTGTGAGTATATATATATATATATATATATTAAAAGCCAAATGTTCCATCACCGCCAACCGAAACTGAAACCAACACTTTACAAAGAAGTGATGTAAATACAGATGCAACTCTGCCTGGATGAAATACACAGGATAACCAAATCAATCAAGACAGACAACAAGTACTTTTTCCACACGTTTTGAAATATTATGTTTCAATTGATTTGATTTTAATTAAAATTAATTTATTTTCAATGAAAAGGCAAGTTTTAATTATTTTTAGTTTTAACTAACTGGCTACTTAGTGTTAATAAACCGTTGTCATTTAACGTAAGCATATGTAAACAGGAATTCTTAAAAGCCATTTATATTAAGTGAATGTTAATGTGGTTTTTATTAATTTGATTTAAATTTGACTGTGGTATGTACAGAAAATTTTAATGAATTTCAAAAAATATTTACAGAGTAAAAGTGTATAAATATACATATATATATGTGTGTGTATTCAAATATTCAGTATATACATTTTTAATTCTATTTATATATTCATATTTTAATTATGTAATATGCAATTATGAATTAAAATATTAAGTAAATATTGAATAAATAAGTAAATAATATAAAATAATTTCAACTAAAAGATGAATATTTTATCTGAAAATAAACATTTTTCACAATAATTTGTCTTTGGTAGGAATTGGCCAAACAATATCTGAAAATAGCAATAAACATAAAATAAATTATTCTACTAAAATCCATATTAATTAAAATTAACAAATTAATTAATTTGATTCCAAATATGATTTTTAATTTCTGAAATTAAAATGAATTCTTCGTTTTGCCCTCATTCTTGCAAGATCTTGTGACATCATGTGAATGATAATGGATCTGGCAAGACACTAATTAGGAAAGTTCCTCAAATATAAATCCAATTCAATCTACTTTTTTTTTAAACAAAAATTTTAGAAAATTCAAGCATTTTCAGGTTCTACATCCATCATGAGTCAAGATGAAAAACAAAGATCAAGCATCTCTAGATTTTTGTTTAATCCTGATAATAAGCATATACTCTGAAAAGGCTTGAATTTTCTAAAAACATCTGAAAAAAGTTTAGAAACTCACTCCATATCAAATCCAGTAATTTCTCTGCTTTAATAATTTTTTATTAAAGCATCAAAAAGATTTGTTTTTATTTATTCCAAATTTTCAAAACAAAATTTATATTAATGTTATAGAAGTGTGTTCAAATTATTAATATACATAGAGCATCGATTATCCGACTCAATTGGGGACTCAGGTTGGTCGGATAACTGAAAAATCAGATAACCGAAAAGAAGGGAAAAGATACATTATTAGTATAGTATATTAGGATATTAGTATATCCATGTAATTAGTTTATTAGTATATCGCTATTAACCAACTTCGCGTTGAATTTTCATTGATGTTTAGCCTAACAAATTTTTTTTTTAAATAATAATTGTCGCTATTTGTATCGTTAAAAATTATTTTTAAATTATTTTATTGCTCACGAAACAACCACTCATAATTAAAAAATTAAGTCTCGTTTAAATATTGGCTTCCCTTCAATGGTTGAGCCGTTGATGCCAGCTAAAACACGCAAAAATTTAACAAAAATAATATTAAAGTAGCCAAGATATAGCCAGATATTGTAATGCCACATCACTAGTGGACATTTGAAATTTGCCGACTAGAACAGTCGGTTAACCGATGTGATGGTTAATCGGGAGGTCGGATAATCGATGCTCTACTGTAGTTTTCAAATAATATATTACAGAAACATATCTCAAACCCAATGTCATCACAGAATCCTACCAGACAAAATACTACCATCCTAGTTTCCTAAAGAAAAATATACAAAATATACAAGACCTTTCCAGTATTGTAAAAGAATATGCATATGGCACATTGGTTCCACTGCAACGTTTATAGTAAAATAAATTAATTCAGTCTCCTCTGCTTGCACTTAAATCAAATAACATAAAATAACAAAAACCCTTTAAGATGCACTCTTTTTATTTATAAAAGATTTATTTATATTTACATTTCATTCATTATAAATTGTAATATTCAATTTTTCCTGAAGAAGGTCAATAAAGTAGGCCGAAAACGTTAGAAGTTTAAATAAAAAAACTGCTTCTTAAAGAGTTTTTGTTGTTTTATGTTATTAAATTAATTCATTCAAAAAGAAACATATGTAAAGTTCCTCAGCAATACATAAATTTTCCAGATATAAAAACAAAATGCAAATTAAAAATGTAATTAATAAAACTCTGCAGCTGAAAAATTTTATTATTTACACTGCAGAATTAAGCAAAAGTTGTTTCCATCCACCACCTTAGTACCAGAAGAAAGTTGTGCTTTTCACTTATCCCAATGACTTTTACAGGTAACAGTATGTATAAGTTGTCAAAACTGTATAAGAACCTTCCTTTTCAAATTCCAGTATTATCTTTGCACACTCTACATAAATTATGTTATAATGATAGAGACAAATGGAAATCTAGAGAGAAATTGGGCATATATAGAACACTATTTGAAAAACAAAAAAGCAATACTTTATGTTAGAGCAACTAAAAGAAATTTGAATAAGTGTATTATATTAATAGAACACAAAAAGATGTGAAATACCAAAGATAACAGTATTGACCATCCTTAGATGAAAATTACCACCCACAATGGGATGAAGCGAGTTTTGTTTATGCCATAAGATCAATATATTTTATTATTGGTGAAGACATTATACATTAAAACATCTAATGCATGCAATATTTCCATATCATCTCCCCAGAAGATCCATAAAAGTTATCAAAACAGAGAACAAGCAGATGATGGATGAGCAGTGGAAGCAATATTATAAATATGATTTCCTTTGGTTGAACCAACACAACATTTACAGCTTCAATAATCTAGACCACCTAAATACCATATTTATAAACAGAGCTCAGACAGAAACCTTTCTAACCAACCAATTTCTATACTGCCACAAACTAACAATTTAATAGATGTAAGTACTGTCCAAGAAAACAGACAGTTCCTTACATAGCATTCATGACTGCATGATTTTCCACAACATCCATCAGAAACTTTTACAGGAAAGCAGCCAGACAAACAACATCAAGAAATTAAGTGACTGCCTACAAATTACAATCATTACAATTATATACAAAGATATTATCTCAGTACTTTCAAGCATATACTAAGTATTATTACCATTAGATGATACTCTATCCAAGTATTCACAACTGAGTCACTGAGGCCTAGTAGCTCAAGTCCCATCTGAGTATCAACAACAATGACGACAATAAACAAAAATACATGTAATATTTTCATAATTTTACATGCTCTATTGCTTAAGAATAAAGTCAAATGCTTTAAGAAAATTTTTATTTTGTCTAAAACTATGACGAATTATAGAAATGATTTGTTACTATTTAACATTAGGGATCCCAATTTTGTTCTGCCAGGGGCCCCTGACTATACTAATCTGCCACTGTAGCTGTGTGAATAAATTAAAAAATTAAACATTAAATTTAAATAATTATATAGTTTTATAAAATTTCATGATTCAAGATTTTAAGAATTCAAGATTTATATAGATTTATAAAATTTCATGCTTACCATCATGGCTCAAATAAAATTGTGGACCAAAATACTTAAACATATATTCTTTTACAGTCAGTAAATATTTAATATTATATAATTTCATTATATTATCTAAAATACAAATTTTAATGTATTATATAAACGTTCTTAAAATAATTATCATCGGTAATTAATTTAAAGATAAAACTTATTAATTATTAATTGAATTTTTCAGTTCAAACAATATTATAAATATAGTGTGTCCCAAAAATATAGATAAGTTTAAACTTTGAGCAATAGTTCATAATATAAATTAATGAATATTGCTTTAATATGAAATAGAACTACCATTATGCTAAATGACTTCAAAAATGCAATTATTTAAATTATTAAAATTGATTTAATTAATTTTTGTAAGATCTCTGAATCTATTTGAAACCAGCACTTAATAATTTCTTGTTTAAGCTCTGAAACTGTCGTAATATGCCTGTTATTACCATAAATTTTTTCAGCAAGAATGACCCACAAGTTCTCAATCAGATTAATGTCCAGTCTTTTTGCCAGCCACTTCATAACTTGAATCTTTGAACCACTTAGTTGTTGAGAGTGAACAAGGAATACTGGCATTATCCTGTTAGAAAATCCAATCAGGTCCTCCAATTTCTTCTCCAATAAGTAATAAAGTATTTTTTAGACTTTTTGATAACTTTTACATGTCTGTTTACCAGTTAAAATAACTAATTTGATAAACCATTAAATCCAAAATAGCCCCACACCATACCACCACACTGTTTCCTGCTGAAAAGCTGCACTCTTTTTTCCTAATATCATGCCAGTAATTAGGCCATCCAAATTAAATTTCTTTTCATCTCTAAAAAGGACTGAGAGCCATTGATAATTCCACAGTATGTGATCTTTAGTCCACTGCTTTCTTGCCAATTTGTGTTGTTTTGTTAGTGATGGTTTTTTTCATCAAAGCATCAAATTTCATATGTGGAACTGCTGAAATTCTTTGATAAAAAGTGCTTTTTGATATTTTTTATCCACTTTCACACAAAATGTGATGAACTGATTTATCCTATTGTGATGCAAGATGCACAATTAAATTATAATCCCTTTGAGATATGATTTTGGGCCTTCCTGATTGATGTTTAGAAAGTTTTGCTGATGATTTTTCCAAAATTTTTTAAATTCCAGGTGTAGATCTATTCATTAAAACAGCAATTTCCTTGACACTACAGCCTTCTGCTTTTAATTTCCATATTTATGTAATTTCTTCCATTCTAAACTCTCTTCTATGTGGAATTTTGGAAAGTTTGATTCAATATTTAAATTACTACTTGACAACAAAGTAAAAGTGTTATTTGATGTCGTTTATTTTTATTTTTGTAATTTTAAGTTTCTTATGTTCAAATGTTTCAATTCTGTTTTATTGTCTATACTTTTGGGACAGCCAAAAAGTATATTTTTGTTGTTAAAGTATTAATATAATGATCATTGAAAGCAGAGTATCAAGAATAGGTTTGTGCATAATTTGGTACATCTGGTAGATAAATATAAAAAGACTTGTGCAAATATATATAATATTTTTGTTTGTTACATTTTGTTTATGTTCGGTTAAGGAGCATAAGTCCTCTTTACTCCTTCGACTATTGGTCTGTTCAGAAGTGCTTATTAGTTCAACCTGAGACTGGAGATCATTCAAAAATGTTACCTATAAAGTTTCTGGTGTTTAATTCAACTGGTTGCTATCAGACTTAAAAATCTACAAGGATGAATTAGAGAGTAATCAACCAACTACCACGATGGTTATCAATTGGTAACCATCATGGTACTCCCTGTTACCAATTGGTAAACAATTCTGAACAGGTCCTATGTGTTATGTGCTACTATTCATAATTAAATGTGAAGTGTTAAAACTTACATTAAATAACAAAGTACATAAATTTGAAATATTTAAAAAAACATATTTTGAATAAAAACTTTGAATTTGTTGTGTAAGAGCATTATGCTTTGGTCTTAACAAATCTGCAACCAATGAAAAAATGAGAATGAAATCTTGACATGATAAATACTATGATAAATTTAAATTCTTTTCTAATATAACAATTTAATATCTTTAATTTTATTAAATAAGTATTATTATTATGTTCAACTTACTTTTCATATAATTTAATTCTGTTTTAATTCCAAAATACATTTGAAGATTTGACTGTAAATACAAAAAGGAAAGAATTCAGATTCAATTTGAATAATTTGTGTAATCAAATTGTTTTAAAATTAAAGAATAAAAATCAATACCACTTATAATTTTATTAAAAAAACATCTATTTTATGATTATATGAATCAAGGTAATGACACAAACATAACATTAAATCATAGCTCCTTAAAGTTTTCTCCACATATTTTATAGTTATTTTGATAAGAAGTATGGTATGTACAAATATTATGACTTTCACTCATTTTTATAATATGTATGTATGTATGTATGTGTGTGTGTGTATATATATATATATATATTATCCAGGTTAAGTTAACAAGGAATAATAAAAATAATAATAATAATATAGGTCAAGATAGTGTTCATACTGAATGCATCTTGATTTAGGCTAACATTCATTCAGTTGTTAATTCCAGCAGAGAATTAATATTGTGGCATCATGTCACTAATCCATTTAAAAAAGATTAACTCAGTTACAGTAAGAGTTTTTAAATAGTTATTGTTATAATATTGATCAGCTAACTCTTTTCTATTCAAATGGTTCATCCCACAATGAGTTAGTCCAATAGTTTTCAACCAGAGAATAACAATTTAAGAGTACTGTGAAGTATAATGCTGAAAGTGTCATTACAGTATATTTCTTATGTGTATTACTAAACATTTTTGACCATTCATTTTGCCACCCCTCTCATGTTGCTGCTTGAGACAGTCACCTTGTTACCTTGCTCATTGAGCCAGCCCTGAGTCTGACATAATCTATACTATAGTCACTTCAGCTATAAAAAATTCCTGAGGATCTAAGCTGAAATTGAACTAATTCTGTCATAGTAGCAGACTTACACTTTAGCATTTATGTAGCCATCTAGCCATCAAATGTAAATGGTTATAAAAATTTTCATTTTTTACTTTCCTGACTGTTATATATGAGAGGAAACGTATGGCAATTGGTCAAAAAATGATCCCCCAAGAGTTTTACATTTTTGGACTCAGGACACCTTGAAATGCCAAGAAATGCAAAAAAAAAAGAAAAAAAAAATTCAGGGGTTTTTTTCTGTATGTATGGATGTTAGTGTGTGTGTGGATTCTGTTCACCCTCTTTAAAACTTAATAATGCCCATGCTTTTTGTCAAAAATTTCTGAAATTTTGCAGGGAGGTTTGTTTATTAAGAGATTCATGCTATGCTATTAAATTTTGGTAATTAAAGTCGAGAGGGATAGAGAGATAAAGGGGGTCGTGTGTATCTCCAGTAGGGCCAGACTTAATGATGATTTTACTTGTTATTAGCATTGTAATTTTTTTTTTATAAAACTTAACCTTACCCTCAAAATTACACTTTTTACCATTTTATAATAGTTAAAAATATAAAAATGTTTCTAATAAAATATAACAACTAGCATCACTAAATGTTGCCGGGAATGTTAAGGAACTCATCGTTGGATTTTTTGTGATACGTACATGTTTAATAAAAACATTTTTCACAAATACATAAAACTTTGCTACCAAGTATTTCACAGAGCATTATTCTAAACTTTGCTTCACACAACTAAGTAGATTAAACTTTGAAAACTAAGAATATTTTAAAAATAATTTATATATTGGGTATATTGACTATTACATTCATTATTTAACATGAATTTAAATAAAATACAGACCTATAACTCATCAATTATGAAATAAAAATAACTTATAAAAAATTATGTAGTATTTGAAATTGAAAAATAAATTCTTCCTCATTTTGGAGTCAAAAAATAATTTCATATCAAATCTTTCTCTAAAACTTATTTTGAGGTGGAAAAGCCCAGTTTCTCTTTTTCTTAATAGTAATTGTAGCAAACACACTAGATAAATGTCTATTTTACATGGTATTTTTGGATAATACTATAAACATTTATATTTACGCATGAATTATCTTTTATCTTATGTTTAAATACAATTAATGTTCACAAAGTATTATCCAAATATGATAAAATTGGCATAGTGTAATTATATTCATTCAATATTACTTGTAAAAAGATGGGTTTATTTCTTTCAATATGGAAGTAGAAATTCATATAAATATTAATTTGAGTATTCTTTAATACATTAAAAAATAAAAATCTTCTACATAAGACAAAACTGGTTTTAAAAATTCTAAAGGGTAAAACTATCAGAGCATAAGCATACTAAAAATCCATTTTAAAATGAAGGAAGTCCATGACTCCTTACCATTCACATTTTAAATTTAATTCAACAGTTTGTTGCAGAATTTAATAGAAAATCCTGTTTAATATGAGTAGAATGTTCTATTCTAATATGTTAAATATAACATTAAAAGTGCCAAAAATGTTAATGTTTGTTTGATGTAAATTTTTAAACATCTACATCAAATTGTTGAATTAAATTTAAAATGTAAAGATCTGCTTCTGAAAAAGTAGAATGAAGATGAAATGTTTTCTTATGTATAACTGCTATTTTCCCAAGTCAGTAGTGCAACTAGAACCAAGAACCAATATTAGGGAGGTCGTAATTAGAATGTGCTAATCTATATTTACTCCTGTATCACTGTGGATATAGCTACTAATGATCTGAATGAAGAATAAATGCCTAGATATATATATATATACTGTACATATGTGTAAGTGCATTCATCACATTCAAATCTTTTCTTGCACTTATTTGATTTTTTCCTTATTTATTTATTTACAAAGGGACTCCTTTTGTAAATAAATAAACCTGCATTAGTAAAAATTCTAGAACCCTTCCTGGTTATGTTACTGGCTGTTCTCTTTTTAATCATTATGAAAAGTTATTCATCATTTTCATTATTCTCTAAACAAGTAACTCTCCACAGTAATCTTTATCCTTTACAAAAAAATGTTTTTACGATATATATTAAAGAATGTATCTCAGAATGTTATATTATTTTATATAATTATTATTATTACTTGAGTAAATTCAGCTTCTTGAAGATGTCTACAAACTTGAATGACATTTTTGGAAAGATTTAATATACTATTACGTGCATCAAATGAGGATTCTTCTTGGTAAAGATCTTCAACTTCATGCCATAGCCATTTATGTGAAAGTCTCTCTGGTATCTAATTTTTTAAAATTAAGAACAATTATATTTGCAACTGTTATAAGAAAACATTATTCCATCTACTGCTAAATATAGCATTAAATCACAAAAAAATAAAAAATAAAAAGTAGTGGTAAAATTTGTAAATTTAGAGTTTTCTTTTGTAAGTTTCATGAAATATTGTAACTGATTTTCTTCAGACAGAATTCCAGTTTTTATAATGGAAGATTAGATTTCTTGCACATAAAGAAATCATTGTATCTTTTAATTCAATTTTGTTCATGACATGAATTCTATATAAAGCCCAATGTCTCAATGTGTATAAGTAACATCATGAATGAGTCTATAAGTTGTTTCTTTGCAGACACACTAAGGTGACATATTTCAACACTTGGCAAATTATTCACTATTTATTCAGTTGGCCAACTGAATAAATAGTGAATAATTTGCCAAGTGTTGAAATATGTCACCTTAGTGTGTCTGCAAAGAAACAGCATAATAACAACAACACGGTTTCATCAGAATCAAAAAAGTCTATAAGTGTTCTTAAGGTGTACAAATAAAATGACATGTGCAAAGATGATTACTTACACCAAAGGGGGAAGTTGAGAGACCCACAGATAACAGCTTCTGCCATAAATCCAACATTGTTAAAGTTCTTCATATAAAAGAAATGAATAAGGAACTACTTTCTTAAAATAGTGTAACAAAAATCTGATTTATTGGAACTCACATCAAGTAACAGTTTCTTCAGTACTTTTAGGTGACTTGGCTATCAAGCACTTTTGTATCGCTTGATGATGAGCTTGGTGCCCAAAAGTATTAAACAAATTTATGGCGTAGTAAACACTAGTATTGTGTTTTATTCCAAAGACACATGGCAAATTTTCTATCAAATTCCTTTATTAGTTGATACGGTACATTGTTTTGTACTCGTTTCGGGCTTTGCCCCTCTTCAGTCAACTAAAATACAATATATATATTTAACTTAGTGTTTACTACGCCATAAATATAAAACAGGACACGGTTTCAAAAAAAAAATCAATATTAAACAAATTGTTACTCAATGTATAGTACATGAGCTTCAACAAAACAAATTTTCTTATTATAAAAAGAATTACTTCAAAATGTTAATTATTTTCCTTTATATCATTAAAGTAATTTAAATACACTGGTGTCCAAAACAATGACAAACAAAATCAGAAGAATATGCAGCTTAATCACCAAAATCTTTTTTGCAAAAGCAAATTTTCTATTTTCAGTTAGTACATTATGATATAGCATTTGAAAGGATTTATATCCTTTCAAATGTATAAAGTAGACTTATTAGGAGATGTTTAATTAATTCTGTGTTTATGCTGTCAGTCATCACTTTTCTTTTAGTTCAAACACATCTAGATGATTTACCCAAGATAGGACATTGGAAAGCTTTAGAAGAAAGTCCAACAGTACTTGATATCTCCATAGAATTTGGAGTTTCTCTCAATGTTATTTCCAGATAATGGTCAATGTTTTGAGAAACTGAAACTTGTATTTGATGTTTACAAAGAGGTCATTGTCACCTAAACAGGAAGACCAATATATACTGTTTGAAATTAAATGCAATTGATACAGTACCACAAGTCAAATTGCAGCTCAGTTATATGCAAGCTTGTGTATGCAGATATTATGGCAGACTGGAAAGATGTTTGGGTAAAATTGAATTACTCATCCAAAGACGTGTACAATGTGTCTTTTTATCCAAAGTTCATCATAAAGTCCATGAGTTCAGCATCACTTACTTTTCAGGATGGCCATTATTCTCTACTAAGAGGTCACACTATGACCTGTTTATGTCATTGAAGTAATATTTCAATTGCACTTTCCAACACAAATTGCTTCTTTTAAATAAAAAAGTTATAATTTAAAGTTATAGCATATTTTTATGTAGAGAACGTTTATTTACTGTCATATTTAACTGCATACATAGCATTTTAGTTTTTTACATGTTATAATATCCTGTAAAAGACTAAGAACCTGTAAGGTCATTATAGTGTACAGTCTATAAAAGATTGTTAGGTAATGTTTAAATTTTTGACACCAAATATGTTGCAGTTATATTTTTTGTCATTATTTTGTAAGCTACTGAGATATAAAAATCTCTATTACAGGGACATTTGAAACGAAGACTGACAATAAAAATAGGTGATGATAATAAATAATAATTTAAGTTCCTGTCTTCTATTATAATGAGATTTTTCACTACAATACCATGTATCTTCAGAAACGAAAGTTTAGACTTTATGTTTTACATATAAATCACTCAAGTTTATAAATAAACAAAATTTCTGTATTTACAAATACTTTTCCCACTGCAAACTGTTGTATTTCCATAAAATTGTGTACAAAATTCTTAAAATAGTTATTATTTCATTTCTAAACTACATTTATATATTTTATTTATATATAAAATATATTCATTTTAAGGATACATCATGGACAACTATTAACACCTTAACTTCTTCTAGCAATCCTCTTCCATTAGCTATCTCCAAAGCATGTGTTGCTATCAAACTATTTATTTGATCTATTGTGGCCTTTGCAAAATAAATAAAAATATTTTCAATGAAATAATTAATTAATTTTAAAACTTTTTGATATTAAAATATTTACTTCAATACAATTCAAGCAAACATCTTTATAAAGTAATAATAAACCAGTAGAAGGTGGAATATTTTGCCTTTCTTCTGCTTTCTCTATAGTTTTCATAATGCCATGAATATACTCTAAATAAAATTAGAAAAAAATAATTGAACAGTATAAAATTATATAGATTATTATTGAAATTATTAAGAATATTAATTGCAGATTATAAAGCAATAGAAGTGGATTACAATTAATTTAAGTTTAAATATTTTAAAATTTGTAATGCTATATAAACTTTCATTTATTGACTATCTGGCCATTCACAGTTTGTTAATGAGCAGATATGCTGGTATTTTTACCATCTTGACTGTCATTCTTAAAGACTTAGTTTGAGTCATTCAAGTGACAAGCCTCAGACTAAACCAATTCTTTCAGAGTCAGTCATTTTGAAGAATTTGATTTAGTTAGATTCTCAGTTTCCTGGATACTTTGTCCCAGAAAGTCAGGACCCATCCCTTCACAGTCCTATTGTAGACATGACTGAAATCATTTTCAGCATAAGAATTGCTTTTGCAAGACATTTCACAAATCTTGGCCTTACTTGATTTCTAGAGTGTAGTGAGATTTCTTACTAGAATTCTAGAGTGTTTAAAAGTAATCTATGCTAGCTTGATATGCTTCAAATCCTGTTAAATTCATAAAACCTGTACTCTTTACCAGTGGTGAATTAAGATCAGGGCTAGTTCTAATAGATGTGCTTTGCATGCATGCACGCAGGTGACCAAATTTCTAGGGTGGCTGATAGTGCACTTTAAAAAATAAAATTCAAATATAATTTATTATTATTTTAATATAGTGATCAGCAATTAAACAATGACGACTAATGATATAGCTGTGCTGTTTATGGATATAAATAATGCCAAAGCATACATGTTAGGTGTTTTACATCAGAAAATTTAAAAAGTACAAGCAACAAGTGATGGAGGATTCATCCATTGAATCAGAGAAAAATTCACCAGTGGGAATTCCATAGCCATTACAATTGTTTCTTGTTTTAAATCATATGAAAAACATAAAAACTTAGATTAATTTAAAGAAAGTTTACTTACTAAAAAACACAAAAACTCTAAGTTTTTATGTTTTTTAGTAAGTAAACTTTCTTTAAATTAATTTCATTTTAATTTGCAAATTCTATTTTATGATGGTGCTAAAATATAACTTTGAACAACAGCTCCTGTTATCTCTGGGCCAGCTTTATTTGAATAAAATTAAAATAAATATATATTATTTAAATATTTTTATGGATTTATTAAATCCCTTCAAATATATGGAACTGTCATAAAACATACCAGTAGGCTCTCATGGAATGGGTTAAGTTATGAATTTACTCATGATCAGTATTGATAGGGGCAGCCAAATATCTGTAGCACACATACGACTAGCAGTCCAAAACTGGTCCTGTTTTTGGAGTCTCTAGACACAGAAGATTGAAGCACCTGTACATAATTTTATGACATCAAAAACTAATAACATTTAATTGTAGATATAGAATTATTTATAAATTATGATATACAATTGAAATGATAACATTTCTTAATTTTTTTTTCAATTAATAATTATACACTATTATTAATAATTATTCAAGCATATTTTTAGCTTATAATTTCGTAGTGTCTTGAGAGCTAATGCCCTTAAGCAGGTGAGGCACATGCATAAGGACACCAGCTTTCAGCACTGGTCTTTTGCATGCTAACATAGACTTGTCCTTTCTACTGTGTCAAACAGCCCAGAGTGAAAAGAATCAAAAAATTTGAGAAAAGGTTTGTATCAATACTATTTTTATTACAAATTTTATATATTTGCAATTTTTGAATGAATTTCAAAGTGAGTTAAACATAAATTTATTTTAAAAATGTAATATTAACCTCCAACTTCTTTTTCTGTAGCATCTTCCTTGTATATTCCTATCAATTTTAATAAGTGGATTGGCTAAAATTGAAAAGAAAATTTTATATTTTTATTTAAATTTAAGAAAAATTAAATTTATGCAAAAAGTTATATGTTTTAAATTTATCTTAAAATTAAACAAGAAAGAAATTAAAATAGAAAATTATATTTTAAAGTTTCAGTTTATTTCTATTTTAACTTTTTTTAATTTTCTGAATTATAAAATGTATATACAAAGTGGTCCAAACGTCACTTAATGTGTTATCAAGGCAATTTAGTTTTCAAAGTTTGAAAGTAAAATATTCAAATAAAACAGAAATTTAATCTTTATAACAATTAACTGATTTTTGGGTCTCTCTGGGCATATATTTTTACTTTTGCTGTTAAACTAAAAATTCATTCATTTTTCTTAATAATAATTTCTTAAGAAAACCAAACTTGTCCAGATTCTTCATATTTCTCATTCATAATCTGAAGATAATTTCTTCTTTCATAATTTTCTAAAAATCCTTCAACTTCTGGTCTACTTGGAACTTCAGCTTCTGCTAATGACATCAAATCAGTAAAAGTGGTCCTTCGTCTAGTATATTCTGCCATTATCCAGATTTGAATCTGTAAATGATAATTAAATTTGAGATGATAACTAGGATTGTCAATTATATCTTTATGACCTACAGATTCTGAATTTAGTACATTTTCTTTGGATTTCAGGTTTTATGGTCAGTTCTCAGGGTCAACTATGTTTTAATTGGAACAGCACAGTTTAATTTTTTGTTAGAAGTTTCTTGAAAATTTCTTTAGCAGATTTCAAATATCCATATAAACATTTAGTCTGTTAATTTCTTAAATACCATAATAGTAAATAACCATATGAACCTGCTGGCCTTATTATTATAATTATCAGACTTATCATGCACCTTTCCAATTTCTTTAATTAATGCCTAATATCCTAGGATAAGTCTGATAATTATAACAATGAGGCCAGCAGGCTCAAATGGTTATTTACTACTACAGTATTCAAATATCCAGTATCAAATGAATACTGACTATCATATCTTCTAGAACTGGTTTATACAATGTATTACATAGGCATTTTGATTCATCAATAAAAATTCAATGTCTCCTTCTCAGCTACAGTGGAGTAAACAATATTAATTTAGAATGATAAAACAACCAATAGAGTAATATTTGATAACATTACTGTGATAATTATATCATATAAATTGTAATTTTAAATAATTCTTCCTTGTACATTACAGCTGAAATAAACCAAAAGTCAGATGATGTTTAGTTAAATAGGAAAAAATCTGAAAGGTGGCTTGATATTGTTTAAGTGATGGAAAGATGTGTTCTGTACTTGTCTGATTATTGATGCAATTGTTTAAAATATGGAATATTTTAAACTGGTGATGTTTTAATTTAACATTCATATTACATATATAGCTATATTGATATTTAATCAATTTTAAATAATGGGAAATTTGAAATACTATTTTATTGTTTTTTCCAATGTTTATTTTGACTATAGTTTATAAGGAAGATGTTTTAAACAAAGAATTATTGTAAATGTCCTTATTACTTTATTGATTGTTTCGTCATTCTAAATTAATATTGTTTATTTGACTATAGCCGAGGAGGAGATATTGAATTTTTGTTAAAAACTCAAAATGCTTACATATTACATTGAATAAAAAGTTTCAAAAGATATTGAAGTCAGTATTCATTTCATAGTGGATATTTAAAATTTACTAAAAGAAGTTTCAAGAAACTTCTAAATTAAGAAAACAAGTTTCCATTTTGTAATATTTTTTTCCCCATCAATTTTTATTGTTTTTATAACTTTAGTTCAAAATGTAATTATTCAATGATCACATAAACTAATTAAAAATGAATTACACACAAAATTCACTTTATGGGAGTAAGACCTTTGCATTTGCATAGACTCTGCTGTTAGAAGAGCCCCCTCAATTAGTTAATTAATGTTTTAGCATTTTCATCTTAAGGCTCCATATTTGGGTACTGCAAAATATGTATGTGTACAAAATATAGAGAAATTTGTTGACTAATATACAAATTTTTTTGTAATAAAAAAAATTCATCTGCTTTAAATTAAGAAAATTCAAAAATAAATTTAAAAAGTGAAGAAAACAATCAAAATTTAGGTAGTTACATTAATTGATAGGCTTCTGTTATACATTCAATAAAGGGTTAATGTTCAGGGTAAGGACACCAGCTTTCAGCACTGGTCTTTTGCATGCTAACATAGACTTGTCCTTTCTACTGTGTCAAACAGCCCAGAGTGAAAAGAATCAAAAANAGATGTGTTCTGTACTTGTCTGATTATTGATGCAATTGTTTAAAATATGGAATATTTTAAACTGGTGATGTTTTAATTTAACATTCATATTACATATATAGCTATATTGATATTTAATCAATTTTAAATAATGGGAAATTTGAAATACTATTTTATTGTTTTTTCCAATGTTTATTTTGACTATAGTTTATAAGGAAGATGTTTTAAACAAAGAATTATTGTAAATGTCCTTATTACTTTATTGATTGTTTCGTCATTCTAAATTAATATTGTTTATTTGACTATAGCCGAGGAGGAGATATTGAATTTTTGTTAAAAACTCAAAATGCTTACATATTACATTGAATAAAAAGTTTCAAAAGATATTGAAGTCAGTATTCATTTCATAGTGGATATTTAAAATTTACTAAAAGAAGTTTCAAGAAACTTCTAAATTAAGAAAACAAGTTTCCATTTTGTAATATTTTTTTCCCCATCAATTTTTATTGTTTTTATAACTTTAGTTCAAAATGTAATTATTCAATGATCACATAAACTAATTAAAAATGAATTACACACAAAATTCACTTTATGGGAGTAAGACCTTTGCATTTGCATAGACTCTGCTGTTAGAAGAGCCCCCTCAATTAGTTAATTAATGTTTTAGCATTTTCATCTTAAGGCTCCATATTTGGGTACTGCAAAATATGTATGTGTACAAAATATAGAGAAATTTGTTGACTAATATACAAATTTTTTTGTAATAAAAAAAATTCATCTGCTTTAAATTAAGAAAATTCAAAAATAAATTTAAAAAGTGAAGAAAACAATCAAAATTTAGGTAGTTACATTAATTGATAGGCTTCTGTTATACATTCAATACAGAAATTATTTATTTATTAGAACTTTTTTGAAATCTAAAATTCAAATTTAAAAACAACCGAATTACCAATCACACGAGAGCATGAATAACACCGTCTGGTGATAAAAAAAAACAGTTTATTATATTTTTTTAAATTATAAATTAGATTAAAAGTCTTTGAAGAGTTGTGTATCATTCTTTGGGTCATATAAAATAATAGTTTTATATTACTATAATTAAAATAAATACTGTATAAAATATGAAAGGATATAAAAAGTTTGATTCATTATAACGCTTCTAGCCTACAACCAGTGTTGCCATTCCTAGTATGTTTGTACTTTTCGGGTACATTTTGCCTTTTCAAGTTCATTGAAAGTACACTTAGAATTTAGTACATTTTGAGTACATTATAATATTTCAGTACCATTTATGGTACAAAATAATATTTCATTCCTTAATGAAAAAATGCGAAAAAATTAGTTTAATAAAATCTCACTAGTGTCACTGCTTGCTAATTTGATTTACCCAATCAAACATACATATGGTGTACTGTACAGTACGTCGGTCGACATCAACAACATAGCACGTGCAAATGTTATGACTCAGTGGTCCTCTTTCACACGTTTCAGTCGTCTACACATTCTCACGAGAACCTTGACAAAATTTTTCACGCCATGTGGTCCAAACAATTCAACTCTGTCAAACAAAAATAATGGACAGATAAGGAAATCAACGATTTAAACTTTTGTCATCAATAATATCAAAATATCCGTTAAGTCAGAGTCGAATTATTACACAAAATACAGTCGACCCCCTATAACACTGTTGATTTTTCCGTTTTATATGAATTTCATGTTGTACGAGTCACTTATATTTTACAAATACGTGTGCCGGGCTGTGAATGGCTCACGTATTTGTAAAATCTAAGTGACTCGTACAACATGGAATTCATATAAAACGGAATTATCAACAGTGTTATAGGGGGATCGACTGTAGTTTTGAAATTGTACAAGCATAAATAATATAAATACTTTTATATTATTTTCTACCGCTATAATTTAATTCTTAATTATGAACTTCAATTTTAGTAATATTGGTAAAAGAAATAACTTTTTTAAATTTGAATCTGTCCGCTCATATTTAATTTATAATTTTCTTTTTATCCTTCACTATAATATTTTTTAAAAAATCAACTTTTAATGCTATATTTAAAATTCAGTACATATTTGAAATCGGAACACAAATTCTAAAATCAGTATGTCTGGTCGCTAACTATTTTAGAACTACTTTAAATCTTGAAAAAAGCTTAACATAAAAGCTAAAAACGTATAAGAACATAAATTTTGGCAGTTTTGGCAGTTTGGTAGAATTTATGCAATTTCTAAACGTTTATTTTCTAAACAAATTAATTACAATGTACTACATAATTGCAGTATAATTCCTTATATGCAGTAGTTTTAAACATTAAATAGTAACATATTTAACATTCTTCCATCCTATAAAGATAGATAGAACCAAATCTCTAGATGTAATTTTTATAATAAATAAAATCAAATAACACAAACTACATTTAAATAATTTTATATCCTCATCATTCCTGTTACAGTCCTTCTTTTTATGCTTCTCTTTAATATGTCTGTTTAAACTTTTCTTACGTTTATACTTCAAATTGCACATTCCATTTTCCAACCGTTAAAGAAACTCTGACACAAAGACAAACACAGTTGCCGCGATTGGCGCTGTTCGCCTTAGCGGCATAATTTAGAACTAACACTTACCAAGCAGCCAGACTTGTGTGCAGAGTTGCCAGATTTGGCTACCCGTTTTTTAGTTTGGCGTAAAAATATTATTTGACGCATTGGCTGCTTTTTGGGCTACATAAATTTGGCTTGGCTACATTTTTGACTACATATTTATTTATAAATACAGTATATTATTTGAATAAAAATGCACGTTAAAATGGTGTTTCGTCGTTTTTTTATTAAGTATAGTCCCAAATGAAACAATATTTTTTTTTTTTCAAATAAATTTTTGTTCGTCTCCTTTATTTATCTACTTCTNCTCCTATTATTAACACCTATAATATTTTTTAAAAAATCAACTTTTAATGCTATATTTAAAATTCAGTACATATTTGAAATCGGAACACAAATTCTAAAATCAGTATGTCTGGTCGCTAACTATTTTAGAACTACTTTAAATCTTGAAAAAAGCTTAACATAAAAGCTAAAAACGTATAAGAACATAAATTTTGGCAGTTTTGGCAGTTTGGTAGAATTTATGCAATTTCTAAACGTTTATTTTCTAAACAAATTAATTACAATGTACTACATAATTGCAGTATAATTCCTTATATGCAGTAGTTTTAAACATTAAATAGTAACATATTTAACATTCTTCCATCCTATAAAGATAGATAGAACCAAATCTCTAGATGTAATTTTTATAATAAATAAAATCAAATAACACAAACTACATTTAAATAATTTTATATCCTCATCATTCCTGTTACAGTCCTTCTTTTTATGCTTCTCTTTAATATGTCTGTTTAAACTTTTCTTACGTTTATACTTCAAATTGCACATTCCATTTTCCAACCGTTAAAGAAACTCTGACACAAAGACAAACACATTTGCCGCGATTGGCGCTGTTCGCCTTAGCGGCATAATTTAGAACTAACACTTACCAAGCAGCCAGACTTGTGTGCAGAGTTGCCAGATTTGGCTACCCGTTTTTTAGTTTGGCGTAAAAATATTATTTGACGCATTGGCTGCTTTTTGGGCTACATAAATTTGGCTTGGCTACATTTTTGACTACATATTTATTTATAAATACAGTATATTATTTGAATAAAAATGCACGTTAAAATGGTGTTTCGTCGTTTTTTTATTAAGTATAGTCCCAAATGAAACAATATTTTTTTTTTTTTCAAATAAATTTTTGTTCGTCTCCTTTATTTATCTACTTCTAAGTAAAAATTGAAAGTGTCTGCAGAAGTACTTTTTTAAAATATCGTTTTTCGTAATAATTTTAATGTATATTACTATAATTTGACATGTTAATCCTTAAATAATAAAGTAGAAAAAAATAATATTAATTTTCCTATTACAAAGGAGTTATTAAACCGCAGTTCTTTAATATCAAATTATTATACTAATATGTACATTTTGGGTTCATCAATACCCTTCATCAGTTGGGTTTTTTGTTTTTATGTTTTAATAGAGGTGTTAATATCTGTTTTTAATATTTTAACTTGTATCTCTAGTCTACTTTCTGTACTGTGGGATGTAGGCATACTTTATCTATTAATAATAACAGTAATATTATTACTACTGTACAGTACGTATTGGTTTAATAAAGAAATCTATTACTCAACTTTCAAATTAAAAAATTGTAATTTGATAAATCCTTTTGAAATAGCAAATTAATAACTATTAAGTCAACTGTCGTCTATCATCACCCAGCTGTCCCATTGTGGGCTTGGTCGAACATTTTATGGGCTTGTTAAAAGAGGCTCTCTTAGTCCCCGCATGGCAGAAAGAGCAAAAAAATGTATGTTATGGCAAGATTATTTATTGAATAATTCGCACTATTTCTCATATAAAATGAGTGCTTTCGACATATTAGTAAATTACAGTTTATGCTTGAATTTTGAGTCTTGCGATCCTTATTTTTGGAGCAGCTTACAGACCTGCTTCAGGCTTGTAAATTGGCAGAAAATGCTGTTCTGTGATTGAAGTTATTACTGAAAAAGTACGAATGATGTTTTCTATTTTACTTTTTTGTCAAATCTCAGATTATAAAAAAGGAATTTTTTGATGGTGACAAAAACCTGAAAACATCTGGAAACGCTGCTCATGTGTGCAAGGGCCTAGAATATATTCTAGGACTTCGGCATGAGATAACCTTATATTCTAGGACCTTGGCCCACGTGTAGGCTGGTGAGCGGTTTTTATACCCGAGATGCATTCCTACTGAAATTTTATTGAGGTTAATTAAACGCTATTTTTAGTAAAATCTAATCTATTTATTTCAGTCAGCCACTGATATGATAAACCCTCCAATTTATTACAACCCTATATATTAGGTTAATTAATTCGATTAAATTAAAGTAGTAGGCACGTTGCCACAATGAAATTTCAAAACGTACTGAAGCTCCTTCAAATAATGTACTATTTCTATGGTTGGTTACTTTTGATATTAATATACCATCATACTCAATTTTTGTGCTTCTTTCAAATTCATATTCGTGAATACTTTGTTAAATATGAATACTTTAAAATTAAATATTTCATAAAAAGATTTTATGAAAATAGTTTCTATGATTTTTTGTTAAAGTTGCGATGATTAAGAAAAAAAAAAAAAAATGTGGAGTAATTCTCCCTAGCAAACATTATGTCCCCTCAACCTATAATTGGCTGAGCGAGGGGAGGTTTTAGTGTTGAACCCTGTGTTTTCTCTAAACTATCCTTTCCAAAATAATATTATCCAGACAATATGATGATGATTGCTTATGTCATGTGAATAATGAATTTATAATTAAGGCAAACAGTAATGTTTTTTAGGCTATACACTTTATGCATATTACAGAATGTTTAATTACTACTGATAATAGCATTTCTCTCAATGGGAAAATATAAAATTTTGTCCCCTTGGTTTATTTTATTCATAATTCCATCTCGTAATCTTACAGTATTAACTTTTTATAGATATAAGATTAAAACATTTCCTGTATATATACAGTGCATTGTTTACATAATATAAATAATACATTAGAATTGCACAATTAGGTCGTATGCAGAATCTCATTGGTATACCTTGTAATTGTCGGTAATATTTACCTTGGAATTCAAAAAAATTGTTATTTAACACTAACTTTACCAGTCGTTTAACCCAATCTGGGCATATTATGTAGGACAGTGAATTTAAAATAAATTTTAAATTTATTCAGGGATACATATTGTTAAGAAACAGCAATACTATTTTATTTAATTTACAAAAAATATAAACAAAAAGAATTAGGTTAAATAATGTGGCGATAGAATGTTTACTAACACAAATTTAAATCACATGAAAGTTAATTATACGTTCAATTGTGCCATGAGATAAAAAAGATTGTAAAACATTGTTTCAGTAGACTGTTGCCTAATTGTTGGGCACCGTCTCATTCTTCGCCATATGATTACCCCATTACGGACCTGGACGAAATCTTAAGGGGCTTCCTGAAAATTATTTATTTATTTATTTATTTATATTTATTAATAAATAGAAAAGTTCCGAAGGATTCTGAAAATTTGCGGGGAAGTTTATTTATAACGGGAATTGATGTTATTAAATTTTGGTGATTAAAGGTCTAGGGAATGGGGAGATAAAAAGGTCGTGTCATATCTCGAATAGGGTCTGACTTAATGAAGATTTTACTCGTTATTAGCATTTACAATTATTTTATAAAACCCACCCCTACCCTCAAAATTAAGCTTTTTACCATTTTATAATAGTTGAAAATGTAAAAAGTTGTTTTTAATAAAATATCATAACAGATGGCGCCGCCAAATGTTATCAGGAAAGTTAAGCAACTCGTTGCGAGATTTTTTAAAAAATTACTTACTTTCTCATGTTCACATTTTCTACTTTGGTGATCCGGTGGCCGGATGGCCGAGCGATCAAGGGGGCAGCTTACCGCTCTGGGGAACCCGGGTTCGAATCCGAACGAGACGAAAAAATTCCACAGAATTTTTCCGGGGTTGGTCCGTTCGGATATGTCGGGCCCCGTCCCTTATCACCCAGAAGCCCTATTATGGGCCTAGCCGAACCCTTAATGGGCTTGCAAAAGAGGCCCTCTTAGTGCCCATAGAGTTAAAAAAAACTTTGGTGATCCACTATCTTTTTCTTTTAGACTTTCTTTTGTACGTTAACAGATATAAACTCTACATTATATCCTTCGACGACTCTCATATCCAAAGAGTTGAATTTTTGGAGCGACGATATGCACAGATTTATGCCATTTATTATGGTTATAAGTTGATATTGTCTTACCTTGTACGGTACAAATGAGAACATCATAATCATTTCATTAAATTAAATTATTGAAAGTATAAAGTATATATAATCTATATAATTGAAAGAGGATTTCAATTTGTCCGACTTATTTTGAGTGAACGGCTGGGATTAAAAATACAGTTCAGGTATCAAAATTAAAGCTCTTACTCTGTAGATACCGCCGCTGAAGAGAGATTTGAGAAAGATGCAATGGTTCAGGTGTAGCGGCAAAGTTATAATGATAAGTCTACGAGACAAAATTTCGGGTGCTCTCACGCCATGTAGCGATTTAATTTTTTTAAAACCGTTTCTGTATTTTTTTGCTAATTTTTGACATTTTGTATTATTTTTCAACGTTAATAAAGTTACATAAAATAAAACTGGCTGTGTATGTCCGGCATTTCTCGAACTTTTGAGGTAATGAGGCCTTGTTAACTTTATCACGAGCAAGTTTTTTGTGTTTTGCAGTTTCATTATTGTAAATACTCAGGTCAATAAATGCACATTTTAGTTACTAAGACTATTGTTTTTATCACCCTTTCCCAACCCAACCTCAACAATCCTCCAACGTCTCGAAAGTTCGAGCAACGGATCACACATAACTAGTATTATATACTGTATTATATAATCTATATTTAGTTTAAGTTATGGCAACGCATCACTTGGGCGATCCGCTTAGGGGATGCCTTTTGGGAGGTGTTTTTAAGGGTAACTGGCCTCTATTCACGCGTTACAGAAGTGGAGAGAACCCGGAAAACTCCACGTGGTCAGCCTGTCCGGGCGAGGCACTAACCCACGACCGAACTACGGAACGGAACCGCTTGCCCACTGGTAGGCCTATATTTAGTACAAAACTAAAAATAGCAATATTTGCCGAATATAATCACTTATTTTGATAACCACAGAAAAGGAGTTTTGCCTCGTGTTCCTTATCTCAAATACTCTTTCGGTTTCTCAAATATAATAGACTTTATCTCTACAAAAATAGCCAAATTGAGTTATTAGAGTATTGGCTATCTTTGGTTTTTAAAANTTACTGCAAACTATATCAAAAATATCCGTTTGAAGAGAAGTCGAAGACCCTACGAGCATTAAAATATATTTAACAATTATAGATGATAGACACGGAACAAATTACCAGATCTTGCGATTTTTCAACAATTGTGCTACTTTTGAAGAAAATTTGCGGTAGTTTTTGCTAATAACGTTGAAAGAATCGCTTTGGGTTAATAATTTTCTTGTGTTTATCAGATTATGTCGAAATTTGTATTAACAGCAAGTGCTTTCTGAATGTTGGAATTCATTTTCGAGTCATGACGACGAGATAAAATGAGAAAAATTTGTCATTCAAATTCAATTTCTCTATCTAACTCATTATGTATGTTGTTTTCTGCTGTAGCAGACTACAAGCAATATTACATTTCACACGATTTATGTTAACAATAAATGCATTTTATACTCTGTAAAGATTTTGTAAAGACATTTTTTGTTTTCTCCTTATATCAAACACACTCAAAACTTGGTCCCCTCAAGTTCTCAATCAATTGAAATCTTCAGTTATGATAAAAAATAATGTTTCAAATTTCAATTTTAAGTCTTATTATTTAAATAAAAGCAGTTATAACTTATAAAACAATTTATTTTATTTAACTTTTATAATTTTAAACACTTGTTTATGCAATTATTTATTCGATAAAACATTTTTTTTTTTTAATTTTCTGACTTCATATATATATATAACTTTATACATGTTAATTGTCAATAAATCAAGATGTTTATGGTTATGGGTTTTACTCTCGGATTCACTAAGTGAATATAATTATTATATGGACTAGGGTAACGAATTATTATTAATGGAATATCAGAATTAATATTACGAAGAAGATAGAAAGTTGACACTAATCGCACTTTCGCAGCAATAACGATTTATCATTATGCTAACGTTTACCAAAGAGGAGAGAGAGAGAGTTCTTCGATTTTTCTTCCTTTATTTTTATTTTCTTTTTTCCTGATTGATTACAAATTAGAAATAGAAATAAATTAGTGAGTGTTTTTTGAAAATATTTAAGGAAATAAAATATTTTTATGATTCATTATAAGGATACTTTAGTACCTTATCAGTAATTCTAATTAGATTTAAAATTAGTATGTGATTCTGGAAATAGTTAAAGAACTAAAGAAGCATCATTATAAATACATTTCTAGGATTAATATTAATTTGGTGTATTGAAAATATTTAAACTAATTTCCTTAATCTTCTTTGGAATTCCTAAAGTCTCTGTTATTCACTCTCTTTAGTGTCTCCTAACTAGCTTAGACAAAGTCACTTTGGCTTCTGCTCTTCGTATTAACTTTTAGAGATAGTAATATTTTTGTTCTGGTGACCCTTGTATCCATATAATTACTGATCAATAGGTCACATTACATGGTAACTTCTTACAATAAATTCCAAAAATATGATAGGGTGAACGGGTGTTATCGAATGTTAAAGTGGTGATAGGTAAACGTTCCTGTCACTCCTATCTTATTGTTATTCTAACATTCACTTTCATCCCTATCATCTTTACTACTTTCTCTCCTTCTCAGTAATTTTGCCTTCCAAAAACCAAACTGCTTGACTATAGAACGTTGGGAATAGCATTACACGTTCCATCCTAAAAAAAAGAAAAGTAATCCACTAATGCGTTATTTTCAATATTTATTTTAAAATCTCAATNTGGACAGGTTATTGAAAATGCTATCATCCACACTGCTATTATGACTGCAAGGGCACGCATTTTGGTGCATGTGTATCCAGCTTTTAATGGTCTACAAATTGCATAATATCGTTCGAAACTAATTGCAAGTATGGTCAAGAGAGATCCGTGCGCAACTACCAGTTCAACAAATGGTACTGTTTTACCTAAATTAAAAGAATAATAAATATATGTTATTATGTAGCCAAATACAGCAATATAATTACTGTATATAATAAAATAATTTAATACAATTAACTCTCTAAAAATATAAATCTGTAGTAGGAAATATAAAATATTTACCATTTAATTATAAAAATTAGTTACTTATTAATATTTACAAAAATTTTGGCACACAATTCTTGAAGAATTCAACAAAAAAAAAAGTATTTTGTCTTGGATTTTTATCACTAAATCCATTTTACCGCTTGAGAAATTATCAACAAAAAAGACATCAGTTCATGGTTGATGAAAGATAAAGAATCGTCTCTCAATCTAGATCGATTAGTGTTTAACTATAATTGATGTATTCTTCATGGATACTTCAAGAGATTAAGTAAGAAATCCAATGGTTCATTTCATGTGAAAGTCTATGAAACACCTAACTGGAGAATACCATTTTAATTTTCTTCTTCTTCAATGGCTGAGAGTTCGAAACTGAACTTTTAAATTACAGGAAATTCTTTAATTCCGAATTCTTCGGAGAATTAACTTCTCCCTAATCGAATAACTGACAATCCCCATAAAATGCCGTATACAAACATAGGATATATTACGCCGTATAAGGAACAAATTACAAAATCTCCTGATAAAATTCCCTTTATTACGAACTTCGGCCATTTAACTTACTGCAAACTATATCAAAAATATCCGTTTGAAGAGAAGTCGAAGACCCTACGAGCATTAAAATATATTTAACAATTATAGATGATAGACACGGAACAAATTACCAGATCTTGCGATTTTTCAACAATTGTGCTACTTTTGAAGAAAATTTGCGGTAGTTTTTGCTAATAACGTTGAAAGAATCGCTTTGGGTTAATAATTTTCTTGTGTTTATCAGATTATGTCGAAATTTGTATTAACAGCAAGTGCTTTCTGAATGTTGGAATTCATTTTCGAGTCATGACGACGAGATAAAATGAGAAAAATTTGTCATTCAAATTCAATTTCTCTATCTAACTCATTATGTATGTTGTTTTCTGCTGTAGCAGACTACAAGCAATATTACATTTCACACGATTTATGTTAACAATAAATGCATTTTATACTCTGTAAAGATTTTGTAAAGACATTTTTTGTTTTCTCCTTATATCAAACACACTCAAAACTTGGTCCCCTCAAGTTCGTTAATTAGAGAATTTCCTGTATATATATATTACCATTTTGAACGTCAAATTTTCTTTGTAAATTCATAATTTAATCTTCTCAGACAATAATTTATCAATAAAATATTAAATTAATTAGTATTTACATGAGCAAACATATTTTAAATTATTTTCGGGCAAAAGAAATAAGTAGGACGGTTTATTTACAATTATTAATAAATTGGAACAAATGAAATTCCAAAATTGATCATAAGAAGTGTTCGTAACGTAGGGCAAGAAGTTCATCACTCGATGTAAACTTTGACGTTTGTGTATATATATATTTATTTATATAATTAAAAAATATAGGCATAGTTTTTCATACAAAACTTTTATCATACGTTTTCTTGGGCGAAATTTTGCATATTGTGTTACTTGCGACAGTTTGCACTTGGCTCTTCCCTCCTGTGCTGCTCGTTCTTAACGTTGTAGACGTGCTAACAGTTACTGTTCTTCTTATTAAACGTTTATGTGTACCACAGAATATTAAATGAAAGAAAGCATTCCGAAATTTTGAAGATATTAAATTATACAGTATTGGATTAATTGCAGAATTGATGTATAACATGACACGACAGAAGTACAGTAGATTGTAATATGTCTCCATACCTAATGCTTCTATCTTATCTTGAGAAACTAATGTTAACCAAACTGTAAAGACTCGAAAAGGAGTAAGGCATACGAAGAAACAAAAAACAACAGTGGAAAGCATTAGCACCACTTGTTTTCTTGCCTTCATCTGCGTGTGTTCCATACTAGATTTTATTAAACATCTACTATTCATGAGATGTTTGGCTATAACACCATATATAACAACGAGAACGATTAATGGAACCCAGAAAAAAGCAGCTGAAGTAGACAGAAAATATATCTTGTGCCACATGCTTTGGGCAGAAGTTAGACAAACGGGCACTAAGCTACCATCTACGTAATGGGCATACGTGTATTCTGTAAGAGCCAAAATTGGACAGGTTATTGAAAATGCTATCATCCACACTGCTATTATGACTGCAAGGGCACGCATTTTGGTGCATGTGTATCCAGCTTTTAATGGTCTACAAATTGCATAATATCGTTCGAAACTAATTGCAAGTATGGTCAAGAGAGATCCGTGCGCAACTACCAGTTCAACAAATGGTACTGTTTTACCTAAATTAAAAGAATAATAAATATATGTTATTATGTAGCCAAATACAGCAATATAATTACTGTATATAATAAAATAATTTAATACAATTAACTCTCTAAAAATATAAATCTGTAGTAGGAAATATAAAATATTTACCATTTAATTATAAAAATTAGTTACTTATTAATATTTACAAAAATTTTGGCACACAATTCTTGAAGAATTCAACAAAAAAAAAAGTATTTTGTCTTGGATTTTTATCACTAAATCCATTTTACCGCTTGAGAAATTATCAACAAAAAAGACATCAGTTCATGGTTGATGAAAGATAAAGAATCGTCTCTCAATCTAGATCGATTAGTGTTTAACTATAATTGATGTATTCTTCATAGTAAATAAATAAATAAATATATATATAAATTCTGGGAAAATTTTAAATAATTTTTTTAATAAATAATTTCAAAAATATTAATATAGACTACAGGCAAATCTCTGAACAATGGCTACTGACGGGAACGTAAAAAATGGCTGTTATTTAGAGGTTATTTTGTATGACCTTTTGTTAAAAAAGAAAAAAAGTTCCTGAAAAAGCCATTGTTGGGAGGTGGTCGCTATTATAGGTTTCACTGTACATTTTTCTTCTAAAAAAATCTAAAAAATTATGTTTTGTAATGTAATAAGACGTTTAAACCTATAGAAATTAGATTTAAAAAAATACAAAAATCGATATAGAATCTTGAAAAAATATATGGGCCTATATTTTTTCCCGTTCTGTTTGCTATAAATGTATTTTTAAATCGTATAAATTAGAAATATTTATTATTATTATTATTAAATATTATTTTAAAGAAAACAGCTTATTTTCTGTAAAAATATTATGTAAATATTGATCATGAATCAATTACTTCGTTGAATGTTTCAACTAAGATCTTGAACCAAATATTAATTATTACATAAGCATATATTTTATCACAAAATTAAACATAACATAATTAACGATAAAACTAACTTTTAAATTATTTAAATTATTAATTATCTACCCCACTAGATCAATGATTTTTAATCTTTAAGAAGAGAATTTATGATGATATCTTTCTAGTAAACACGACTATTTAGAAATGACTAAGTAATAGCAGTTAAAGACGAGTATTTTTTTTTTTAAATTATTAAATATAAAACGATTAAAAATGGCATCCAACATTATATAATACGTGTAGCAATATGACGAGATACGCGCAATCACTTATATTGCTCTATATACTTCGTATCTACACACAGTACTTCTTCAGACTTGTATTTTTAGAAAATCGTATAAATTTAAACTGTGCCTTTTTTTATATTTGATGAATTTTCTTAAAGCCAGAAAACTTTGTTGAATACACAAAGGTATATTTTAGTTTAGAGCTATAGAGAATTTAATATCGGTTTAATACATTTATTTACATTGAAGAAGTTCCGAAAAATACTCAAGTAAATGTCAGAAAAGATGAATTGTGGTGTTTTCGAATTACATTGGATTATTTTAAAATTGTATAAGCGAGTGAGAACTTCTGACAATACAACAGAAGGTGAAAATGTATTCTTCAAGAAATATATTTTTTCAATGAAGTTTTTAAGATACAAACCATTTAAAATTTCTTATAAATTCATCTTTTTCTTTTCTGAGAAAATATATAAATATATCCTAAACGAATTAATTAAAAGTTTAAAGTATTTTAATTGGATTTTATTAAAGATTGATAACATATTAAAGATTTTCATGAAGACTTTCTGCCCGTGATGACCGAGTAAATAAAATGGCTGAATACTAAATATTTGGTTCCGAATGTTCGCTATCTAAAGAGCTGGTTACGTGAAGTTTTTCGGGTTTTTTTTCACTTGTCTAATATCTAAACAGGAGCCAACTTTCTATTGAAAGTCCTCCCGGGAGGCATCTCCCTTGGCAGATCACGCATGTGTTTCGTTTGCCTTATTCCTCCAGTCCACTCCATTATTATTTTCATAAACTTGATGCACAGAATTATGGAATCTTAAGAAATTGCATCAAATATTGTAAAAATAAACGCAAAATATTTAAATACAATGTATTCAATATGTTTCAACTTGAATTTCGATCATCCTCAAGCTTATTCCAAAGTTTATCATTACACTTTGAAGAACATTTCTCTGAATGGCGAAGATTTCATAGTTTTACATTAAAACACAGTGGAAGGAAATTGAATGGACTTTATGTTCTTCATTCAGAATCTTTCATACAGTTATCTTTAATTCTAGAGATAGCTGTATGAAAGATTCTGGATGAAGAACTTGCAGGTTAATTAATCAATTTTATTCCACGATATATAACAAAGATCGTTGAAGTTGAGGATAAACATATTGAACATATTGACTTCAGTCGTTAAATTTCAAAGGTATCTACCGGACACTATATGGTATATTCTATAAGTATTTATATTATTAATTTTTAAAAATAATTGATATAGTAAATTGTTTTATTAAATGCTATCTGTTTCGGTAGAAAAACAAATTTGATAAATAGTTCATTTAACTGTTCGTGATGGCGCTAGTAGACATCATCGAAATACAGTATTTAGTTTACAAGATTATTAAAGAACGTCAATAGATGGCGCTTTCAAATAAAAAATTGGTTAAATTGTACTGGAGCACGATTCGTTTAGTTGAGATGGGGCACATTTTTACGTCAATTTGGCGACATTTTCTTTAAAGTTATTCATTGTAAAACTAAGATATGACGTAAAACTGACATTAAAGTGTAGGGCTATACAATACTAAAATCAGTATCACATTACACAGGGTACACGTGCGTGTGACCGTAGAACAGAGCTTTACAAAGCGGAAGAAAATTGCAAAATATTAATAGAATCACTTATTTTAATTTAGATTTTATATTATTAATAAAAATATATAAATAAATTCGCAGCAGAAATTCTTTTAATTGCTCGTATTATCTATAGTTTATAAATTGTATCTATTATTTAATAAAATTATAATAATGTAAAACGAAAATTCACCACTGATTACTATTTTTCGTTGGTTTTATTCACTCGGCTATGCACCAGTCAATTTTTAATAAAACGTTCTTGAAAGGTAATGCGATAAAATAGTGTATGTCATTAATTAAAACCTAAATTCCTTGTCGAAATCCATCCTAAATATTTTAATTGTTAGCCAAACACTAGCTTCAGATACTTTCCTCTTAATCATTCAATATGAAGTACTCTTTACTCCAATACTTTGTCAATTTGATGTATGAAACAATAGCTAATCATCAAAAGACAATATAATAATTAATATCGTTAAGACACAAGCACTATTATCCAATCTATAATCATTACCAATTTATTGTGTACTGTTTTAAGTTACCTCTGCTGTGAAGTAAGTGATATATTTTTAAAATTATATCAACCTGATTACATAAACCATTACACTCTGAGATACTGGTTAAAGATTTAACATTATTTTCCATTTTTAAATTATGTGAAAGAATTCGAATATTGAGATAATTGGCAATATACGAGTTTGCTAATTTCCAGATTTTAAGAAATCCACCAATGGCCACGTAGATAAAACTACTGAACACTGGTAGTGTTTGTTGGTTTGCACGTGATCAAAGTGTTTCCGGGTTTCCTTCGCGTGTCTAACATCTAAATACGGTCCAGTCCTATAAGAAAGAAAGTCTATAGGGAGGTACCTTCTTGGCAGATCGCCCATGTGTGCATTACCTTATCCCATCAATCTCAAATCCAATTTTTAATAAATTAAACGAGACATTTTTAAGAAGAGGAGATCTAGTGAGAATTTCTTACTCGATCTTCAATGAACCTTTATCTAATACTGATTATGCATAGTAACAGATTTATCTAAATCCTCTTTGAATATAGATATCTTCTGTTTTCTCAGTTTCAAGATACTTTCTATTCCTTATATAACAGAGAAGAGAAACTTTTCGTAACGAGAAGACTACATTTCAAAAGAATCCTATAAGACTACATGTTGTACAGAAGATTGCATAAGTGTAGGCCTATACATTCACTATAAATACACCAAAAATACATTATTAAAAAAACAGAGAATATACTTTCGTAATTAAAAATTAACTTGTAACACTAGAAGGCCAGTAGAATCTGAGGAATTCCAAATTATGAGGAATCTCTGAGGTTTTTTGTGACCTCAGATTCCTCATAATCATACTTTACCGACACTTTTCTTTATCCATAAGAGTTTTAAAAAGAAATACTTATTTTTTTAAAGTAAATTCGGATAATTTTCCTCTCTGATGAAAAAAATCATTAATTCGGACTGGATTCAATTTCGGATCACATTATTCAAGATAGTGTTTAATGGTATGTAATTTATTTATCAGCTTCGATAGCTTTATATTCTTCAGTTTAATTTTTTTTTTCTTGAATCTCCAACATCTAGGGATTTAAAGGATTTCTTCCAATTCTGATTGTATTTTCGATAATATCGTTATGATTTGAAACTAATGCGAGTTCTTCCTCCGTTACTCAGAAAATAATTTAGATAAATGTTATAAGAATCCAATTAAACGGATCTTGTAAAATGTATTTAAATTTTAAAATTTAAACAATTTTATCTTATAATCTTATAACAGGCTTTTAAGCTTACAAATATATATAAATTATTCATATATACATATATTTATTGACGTGTTATTTATATAGTAATAGATAATGAGAATATATATATATTCAAAATTATTTAGCATTTTACATACAGAGTGGCCCAAATGTCAATTAACTAACGATTTATCAAGTTTTCGCTTGGAAAGCAATAATTTCTGTATTTGAATAATAATAATAAAAAAAATCTCATTACGCGACCATCAGTTGCCGAATGGGTAAAACCACTGAACACTCTAATTGCGAGTTTACGCCTCACTTAAGGGCAAACTGCACGGAGTTTTCCCGTGTTTTTCTCATACCTAATACCTAAATAACGATCAGTTTTGCATAAAAGTTCTCTCGTATTCCCCTTGGCAGATCACCCATGTGTTGTGTTACCTTACCTTACACCTTCAATCAAATCCAATCCGAAGGATCGCTTTACAATGGTTAACTGACTTATGAGCCACCATATATATTCTATTTTATATGCCTTGGCTTCATAATATATTCAGAATGATCCAGACAGAATATTACTAAAGATTTCTTGTACTAAGGAATGGTAACTAATGATACACTTATCAATACAGATGTTAAGGAGCGATGATTTTTTTGATATCTTTATCAAAATTAAAGACTTTATCAACAATTTTCTGATTAATGATGCTATTTCGATCGAAATATTCTCATAAACGATAACTTCAATGGCTTATTATAAGCAAAGAAATCTTTGGATAATTTTAAAACTCGTTTAAAAATTATTAATTATAAGATAAAAATGCAATACAGTATTAATCTTGATTAATGGGCACTTATATAAAGTATTTCCCCCCCCTATTTTTAAAAGAAAGAAAAAAAAATCAAAATACTTATGGAACACACGAAAATCAATGCGAATTAATGTTCGCTAGTATTATCGATTATTCGACACCTTTGGTTTTTCCATCAACTCACAAATTTGGATTTGCTTCAGAAATTTGTACTGTTTCAATAGGAATATTATTAATTGGGGTAGTGTTTTTTTTAAAAGAATTATATCACGCAACATCTAAATACCTTGCAGAACAGTACATTGCCACGTCTGAATAGTGTTGTCTGCAATTCTTTTACGTCATTTAAATGAAACTATCTGGAACATTCTCAAAATGATATTGAAGACAAAAAAGTTAAGCTAAATGGAACATTTTAACAGGTAGACAGAGACGTTCCACTTTCTTACATTTATCGTATACAGAAAACTTATAGAAGAGGCATTATATACCATATATTCTTCGGGCATTTTTTTTTTTTGCTTCAAAAATTAAAATTTATGCTGCCAAAAGTATAAAAATTGAAGATCTAACTGAAGCTATAATAGAAAATGAACAAGCATAAACCGATTCTTGGCAACTTCTCCTGGATGCTAATATTAAATCATGCCAGAAATATATAAAGAAAGCTCTGTAAATTAACTATAAATTAACATTAGTAACATAAATTTTAATTTAATTTCTAAAATATATTGACGAGACATTAGCAATTTTCAGTTTAAATATAATTAATTTTAATACGAATTTAGATAAGAAAGACTTTCATAATAACGTAAAAAGCGTTTTTCATCACTGATCTAATCTTAACTTTGTTTTGATTTCATTGTTTATTTTGGCAAAGTTAAAAGTATTAGAATCAAAATTACTACTTTAGTAATGAGTTTCGGCGAAATAGTGACATAAATTAATTGTGTACCTGCCACTAATGGTGAAGATAAGGATTTCTAATTAAAGGACATTCTACCTAAATTAATTTGAAGAAAATTTCATTTTATCTTTTGTCTTCATTGTCAATCTTTTGATTAAGCCCTATCATAGAGTGATTGCAGAGCGAATTTGGAGAGGACATTTACGAGGCCTCAAAAGCATTTGTTACAAATTATTCATTAAGACCAATATGTCTATTAAGGGAAAGAACATTTATATATATATATATTTTTTTAACCAAGCTTTATCATTTAGAAAATGTAAGGTAATTTTTTTAAACGTTGTTAATGTATTTGAACTTCAAAGATGCAAGTGCCAACTCGTCCTCTGTAAGAGTTTAAGATATTTGAAAATAATTATGTAGAAAATATCCTATATTCCATCCACATATTATCGAAGGATCAGCAAGGAAAATTCTGTGTAGGATTCACATTTATGAGATGAACTGTTGTTCGCAGGTTCGTTTCTCACTGATGAGTTGGCCACATGAAGTTTAGCGGAGTTTTTACGTGTCTAACACCTAAATAGGAGACAGATCTTGTCAATTACCTTATTTTATTAACCGATACGGTGCGATTTAATTAATATCCTATTGGTTTTACTTTATTATATCCAGTGAGAATCTACAGGATTTGCTCGGGTATAGCATTTACAGAGCCTCAAAACACAAATTATTATAAAAAANATTTATTTATTTATTTAGGACCTCAAAAAAGTAAATAGTCCAAGCCTCTCTCCATCTTTGAGAGGCATAAATGATTTCATGTAAAATTTCGTTGATTCAAAAGTAACTTGTAATATTCCAAATATTTTATACAATTCCATTTTATAAATTATTTTATTAAAAAATAAATTTAAACTATTAAAACGCCCACTTCTTTAATAAAAAAAAAATCGAATAAATCTAAAAAGATAAATTCTATTTTTGATAATTTTAGAAAATATTTTCTTGCCAAATTTATGATTTAAAATTTAAGCCAATTTTTAAAATTTTCTTTTACATTATAATTTTTTTCATTTATCTAAAATCTTTTTATAGAAATTAATTAGCATTTTTATTTTTAATTAAAATAAACATTGATAAGCATGTTTTAAAGAATATAAAATAAAATCTAATGCAAATATTTCTTGTAATAAATTAATAAATATGAAGAAAATTTGTAAATATAATTTTATTTACGTGTAATTTATAATTTGATTTTATTTTTTAAAATATTTTTGAATTTTTTTAAAAATATAAATTTACATATTTTTAATTTAAAAAAATCGTAAATATTTTGATAAATTTTACATTTATGTTTGGATATTTTTTTAAATTAATTTAAAACTAATTAAATTTAAAAAAAAAAACAACAATTTATACATAAATTTGCATATTTTTAAACTAAAAGCAATTTTTTTTAGTAATTAAAAATAGTATGTGCTAATGGAATAAATTAATTTAAAAATTTGAAAATTATTTATTATGACTTGCCCCTGTACATCATACTTTTCCTGTTAGCAACAGAGTAATGCCAGTTATCTATGTAACTCCTTTCAGGGGAAATGTTTGAATTGAAATAACGTCACTTCCTATTTGTTTCGGATGTTTATATATAGTTAATCGGGTCTTTCTGCTCCCAAGGTGTCCATATCTGGTCTCAAATTTTACATATCTAACACCTTTATCGAAATTAAGGAAGGACAGAACCTTTTATCCACTCGGCTACTTGTTTGGACACCTTGATTCCTGATGACTGGTGATGATGAGAAGAAGGGTAAAAAAAGGACAAACTTTTGTTGACGTAATACACGAATGACCCCATAAAACTAATTTATAGGTCAATATATAAATAATTTTTAAAAACACAATTTAAATTTAGCCATATCTAGACTCATTTTTTGATTTATAAACTGTCCCGGTTTGGGTTATAAACAATATGGCAACACTAAATTTTTATATAATATCAAGAGATATTAATGTGATTTTTCTACAGTTTATTTCTATCATTTCATTTACATAAAGTATTGTATTGTTTTATTAATAAATATAACTTTTAAGAGATAAAAACTGGATTTATTTCTTACGAACCTAATCCATCTAAAAAGGGGGATCGATTTTTTTGATTTTTACAAGTGGATGGTGGATGAACTTTAACAGTATAACTGCCTTTGATGTAGAAAATGTTAGAAATTGGTTTAGAAGAAGAATTTTTCGCTCGGAAAAGCTTAAGATGAAAATGTAAAAATCAAGGTTAAAAATTTACTCTTCAAATTTTGCTTTAAAGTTATAAATAAATTAATTAATTTTTAAAATATATTTTATAGTTTACAGTATACTCTCCTCTCTTAATTCTTGTTTAAAGTAATAGGCAAAGTTCGGTTGAATTAGTTAACAAAGTGGAAAATTTGTTGATAAGTTGCTTGCCTGAAATCATTATTTTTTTTTACAAGAAGGTATTCATGATGCTCTAGAACAAATTATTATACACTGTAAACTAATCAGAATTGCTAATTTTGCTTTCAAATTAATCAAACTTTCAACCTAGCGCTGAAAATTTATTAGTTATATTAAATACACATCACATTATACAGAATTGTCCAAAAGTTAGTTAACCACTATAAAGACTAAATTTCTATTTTATTCGAACAATTAATTATTAAATTTCTCGAAGTTTCAAGGTGTCCCGAATCCAAAAAAAATGTAAATTAAAATTTATGCTGCCAAAAGTATAAAAATTGAAGANCAGATTGAGCATGTTTTACATTAATTTAATAACATTTTTTAATAGAAAAATTTCGAAGTTAAGTAAAAATTTATAAATTTAAAACTTAATTTTCACATTTATATACATTTAGAAAGTCTTTCTATGTCTAAAACAAAGAAAATATATATATATATATATTTATTTATTTATTACAAATGCATATTCACTTATCACTCACTGTATTGTATTTATATTCAAAATATATTCTAGAATATTTAAAAAAATAAGTTAAAATTTCTAGAAATAAATGTAATGTATTATTTTTACAAAACTTAAAAAAGAAATTAACATAATTTTTGGTCTTAAATCTTTACATATGAGCTTATACATAGGTTCAATGTAAAGAAAAGTTGAATACTGATCGAAATATCTATAACTTATAGATCAATCACTTCGAAATATCTATTATAGAATAGTCCAGAAAGTTATCTATTCTTCAGATTCTATAATCTAGAAGCCTAGAAAATCTTATTACCTTCGATTTTTCTCATCTATTTCTTTCCACGAATCGACAATTTGGAAAAGTTATCAAGAGAATCTACATTTAGAAGTTGTTTTTTTTTTTTGTTTCTTTCATTAAATTTATTTATTTTTTTTGTTAATTAAAAAATAATTTTGTTTTATACAATTTAAAACTTTATATAATTTCTTTAAAAGTTGTTTATTTTTAAAAATAATTCGAGAATATATTTTAAAGTGAATTTAAAAAAATAAAATTTAGAGGAAAAAACTAAAGCTTTTTTCAAGTTTTTAAAATTTTTAAATATTTATTAAAAAATCAGAAATTTATTTTTAATGATTTATAAAGAAGTTTAAAGAAATTTTAAATATAAAAGTTTATTTTTAGAAGTGTTAAAAAAATTGACAAAAATGGTAAATTAAAAATTATATAAAAACACAAAAAATAATACATAAAAAAAACGAAAATAAGTTTAATATTAAATAATTTTATGATTTCTCTGTTTTATTTATTTATTTAATTTTCTATTTTTTAAAATAAATTTTTTAATTAATATAGTAAAAGTAGATAGAAGTGAAGAAAAAAAAATCAAAAAAATTATCAAATTTTTACATGTTTTGGACTTGATAAAAGTAGTTAAAGTTTAAAAACATTCGACTTTTATTATCAAACAACCTTAATTATATCTTTTACTAAGGGTACAATATTATTGTAAATATAATAGATGACTTCCTAGCTACTTAAATATCATAATCCAACAACAATATATCTGATAAATTTTGATACAGAGTAGAGTAGAGATCGATCAAGCTGAATCTGTTTATCGATCAATAATAAGGTCTGAAGGACATTTCGTGTAATGTGTAATAGTGTAATTATCGGATGAGAACAGATTGAACGTGTAGTGAATGTGAGCTTCAGACAGGCAGATAATGTTTAGTTATGACGCTTGACTATCTCTTGCTCAATTTGCCAACAACATCTGTTGATAAATTTTACGACGTTTCTATCGATTTTTCTCTCGTTTTGTCACCCTTAAACTATATTCGAAGTATATAATAATTAATAAATTCACTTCATAACAAAGATTTTATTTTTAATTTTCTCTTAAAGGAGTTTTTAGAAAAACAGGAAGCGAATTCTCATTTTGTTATTGTGCTANTTCTAGAATATTTAAAAAAATAAGTTAAAATTTCTAGAAATAAATGTAATGTATTATTTTTACAAAACTTAAAAAAGAAATTAACATAATTTTTGGTCTTAAATCTTTACATATGAGCTTATACATAGGTTCAATGTAAAGAAAAGTTGAATACTGATCGAAATATCTATAACTTATAGATCAATCACTTCGAAATATCTATTATAGAATAGTCCAGAAAGTTATCTATTCTTCAGATTCTATAATCTAGAAGCCTAGAAAATCTTATTACCTTCGATTTTTCTCATCTATTTCTTTCCACGAATCGACAATTTGGAAAAGTTATCAAGAGAATCTACATTTAGAAGTTGTTTTTTTTTTTTGTTTCTTTCATTAAATTTATTTATTTTTTTTGTTAATTAAAAAATAATTTTGTTTTATACAATTTAAAACTTTATATAATTTCTTTAAAAGTTGTTTATTTTTAAAAATAATTCGAGAATATATTTTAAAGTGAATTTAAAAAAATAAAATTTAGAGGAAAAAACTAAAGCTTTTTTCAAGTTTTTAAAATTTTTAAATATTTATTAAAAAATCAGAAATTTATTTTTAATGATTTATAAAGAAGTTTAAAGAAATTTTAAATATAAAAGTTTATTTTTAGAAGTGTTAAAAAAATTGACAAAAATGGTAAATTAAAAATTATATAAAAACACAAAAAATAATACATAAAAAAAACGAAAATAAGTTTAATATTAAATAATTTTATGATTTCTCTGTTTTATTTATTTATTTAATTTTCTATTTTTTAAAATAAATTTTTTAATTAATATAGTAAAAGTAGATAGAAGTGAAGAAAAAAAAATCAAAAAAATTATCAAATTTTTACATGTTTTGGACTTGATAAAAGTAGTTAAAGTTTAAAAACATTCGACTTTTATTATCAAACAACCTTAATTATATCTTTTACTAAGGATACAATATTATTGTAAATATAATAGATGACTTCCTAGCTACTTAAATATCATAATCCAACAACAATATATCTGATAAATTTTGATACAGAGTAGAGTAGAGATCGATCAAGCTGAATCTGTTTATCGATCAATAATAAGGTCTGAAGGACATTTCGTGTAATGTGTAATAGTGTAATTATCGGATGAGAACAGATTGAACGTGTAGTGAATGTGAGCTTCAGACAGGCAGATAATGTTTAGTTATGACGCTTGACTATCTCTTGCTCAATTTGCCAACAACATCTGTTGATAAATTTTACGACGTTTCTATCGATTTTTCTCTCGTTTTGTCACCCTTAAACTATATTCGAAGTATATAATAATTAATAAATTCACTTCATAACAAAGATTTTATTTTTAATTTTCTCTTAAAGGAGTTTTTAGAAAAACAGGAAGCGAATTCTCATTTTGTTATTGTGCTATCAGTAACTGTTACAACGGCATAAATATAAGAAAATTATGATGTCTCTGTTGTTTATTTACATCTATATTTAATTTATTTTTTATTTTTAATGTTTAATTATTTATAAAATTGATTTTTTATATTTCTTCGGCTTTATGGAACTTAGTTATGAGTGGATGATTTATGTTCAAATTACTTAATTCTTTAAGATATTTTTAAGTAATTTATGAGAAGAAACTCTTCAAAAAATCACTTTTAGTTATTTATTTTCTTGTTTTTTTTTTTAGCTAATAATAAACTTGTCTTCAAAGTTTATTCACGTAAAAGTTATCTTAATCTCTCCATGTAAATTATATACGTCCCAAAGGAGTCGTTTTGAAATTAGTGCAGAAATTTATTTTAATGTTGTTTATAAATTTATATAAATTTTAATTTAATAATTTTAATTATAAGGAGGAATAAAAAAAACAATAAATGGGATCAAATACTTAATTTTATATTTAAAAAAATGTCTTTAAAAAACGTAACTTAATTACAAAATATGTTCGAATAATCATATCTTTCACAATATATTTAAACAGGGTCTTGACCTCACGAGAATAATTACTTGAATTTATCTAGCATACATCATTAACTATATAAAGAAACCCATTATGAAGAACATTAAGCATCTTGAGATCCAGATGAACCAAATTTACATTAATATCACAGGATCATATTACAACTGTACAAGCTAATTTATAGCAATTTCTCAAAATAGTTAAACGATGCATACAAATTCTGTTAACATCATTTTTTAAATGTAATTAATTTGAATGCGAGTTAAGAAATTAAATATAAATTTATAACGGTAAACGATTATACTTACTAACCGATAGATCGCGATCCCCAACAATAGAAGAGTTATTACTCGTAAGTAACGTTATATAAGTTATATTGTCATTATGTACTATTTTAGGAAGCTATGACGGTATTATTTGTAAAAATTATCGATAAATAACGTATAAACGGTGGTAAAAATCATTTTTTTAAACTCATTTAAAAAGATTAGGTTGAGAAGTTACGTCAATCCAACTAATACTTTGTATTCGAATTACACGTAAAAAACTGTATAATTTATGACTTTACATTAAAATGTAATGCAGAAATTAGATAAAGAAAATGTCATTTAGTCAATAAATCACTGTCAAATAATTTTAAAAAATTACAAATTGAATAATTTTAATTCTTATTTATTAACATTCATAAAATGATAGAAAACGATTTAATTATATTCTTGAAACAAATCATTAAACATCCTAATTAACTTAATTAATTCTTCATGCTAATTATATGATATTAATTTTGGATATATTAATATAATTATCTGTTGTATATGACTAAATCTTATTGTTCATTTATAACGAATATAACAATAATTTATATAAATAAATTTTATAGAATTATTTTTAAAATAATCTTATAGTTTATTAATAAAAAAAAATTTATACTTTTATAATATATT
>NW_019385160.1:39027-41990 GCF_000671375.1 Centruroides sculpturatus | reverse complement strand
TTATTATATATTATTAATATATGTAATTTATAAATATTCATATTCATTATAGTACAAACTATAAGCTTTAATGTATATTAGTATATATATTAGTGTACTTGTATATTAAGAAAATGGAGTTTGCGACTCTTACCCTTTTCCAAAAGCCATACAAATAAAATCAATAAAAAAAATATTAAAATATATTTTTTAATTTTATTAAAATTTCGTTTTTCATGACTTTTATATCACGTTTTTTTTTTAGATAAAAGAAATAATATTTGGGTCTTTTATATTAAAATTGATCTGTTACATTAGTTTATATAATACAATTATTTGTTTGGTCCAGATAGGGCCTTCAGGCTCAATGTATTAATAGACTCAGACCTAGAAAGAAGGGATTAGTAATCTTCTCAATCTGGTTTCTTGGGGGACCATATTTAGGGACAAGCGTATGAGATTTCAATCCTAGCGACTTTATGGGGCACTACATCATATTTCTTTTTGTCTTAGTGTAAAGGTATCACATTTCTGTGACAAATAAAAATGTTTCATACTTCATCCTTTCGAGACTCCCTATATTCGAGACAATGCCCGAATTTAGGCTGATCGGAATATCTTTAGAAGCTGTTGCTATAGAGATTAGTTTACTATTGTTCTTTATATTTCTCAGGTTATAACGTTTATATTTAAACAGATCGGTAAAAATAAATGTTTTTTTTTTTTCTGATTATATTTTATATAAGCAAATTTTGTTTTAGTATCATTGATGGAGGCCCCACAATAGGTTAGCAAGAAGTATAAGTAAAGGCTTTCTTGAGAATGAAGAGAGTTCAAAAGAGTCTTTTTATCTAGACTTTAGTGTATTTGTATCCTCAACTTTTAGATCATAATTAATATATTTTTCTGTATTTTAAAGTATATTNTAAACTTTTCTGAAATTCATAAACGTATTATTGAAAAATTTTTAAATATAAATATTTTCTAAATATTCTAGAATTTATAACTAATTTATATACACACACACATATATATATACTTACACATTTCTTCTCCAAGTATCCAAACTTCTGGTTTCGAGTGAAGTTCAATCAATACACTTGGCATACAAACTAAAAGTACTAATAAATCAGCAATACTTAAATTGATGAGGAATATATTTGTCGAATTTCTTAATTCTTTATTTTTAAACACTACTAAAGGTACCATTAAATTTCCTATAGTACCAAGTGTTAAGATTAAACCACAAACTATACTAGCGCACGTTCTTATGTATAATGGAAATCTTAAAGGTATATAATCTTCAGACCACCCGAAATTCTTTTGGCAATCGATAGTCCAGTTAGTTTCATTGATACAGTACCACAACGTGTAATTCATTCTGTTACAATCGTCAGCCATGTCATGTACATAAAAGCTAGAACTAGATTATCAACCCTCTTAACTTAACTACTGAGATGGAAGTGAAAACCTATCCTCAAAGTCAGAGGTTTTGTTAGTGGATAAAATGCGCACGCAGCTTTTACGTCATACTATATTTTCATTAATATATATATATATATAGTTTTTATTTATTTATATTTTGCGTTTTTATTGTCTTTATACTAAAGCACTGTTAATTGTTATGCGCTTAAAAACCGTTTCGCTTGAGGGTTGTTTGATTAATTAATTTGTAAAATTTGACCCAGTTTGTAACGACTTTTTAACGGAATTTTATTAACTAAATTATTATTATTATTATATATTATTAATATATGTAATTTATAAATATTCATATTCATTATAGTACAAACTATAAGCTTTAATGTATATTAGTATATATATTAGTGTACTTGTATATTAAGAAAATGGAGTTTGCGACTCTTACCCTTTTCCAAAAGCCATACAAATAAAATCAATAAAAAAAATATTAAAATATATTTTTTAATTTTATTAAAATTTCGTTTTTCATGACTTTTATATCACGTTTTTTTTTTAGATAAAAGAAATAATATTTGGGTCTTTTATATTAAAATTGATCTGTTACATTAGTTTATATAATACAATTATTTGTTTGGTCCAGATAGGGCCTTCAGGCTCAATGTATTAATAGACTCAGACCTAGAAAGAAGGGATTAGTAATCTTCTCAATCTGGTTTCTTGGGGGACCATATTTAGGGACAAGCGTATGAGATTTCAATCCTAGCGACTTTATGGGGCACTACATCATATTTCTTTTTGTCTTAGTGTAAAGGTATCACATTTCTGTGACAAATAAAAATGTTTCATACTTCATCCTTTCGAGACTCCCTATATTCGAGACAATGCCCGAATTTAGGCTGATCGGAATATCTTTAGAAGCTGTTGCTATAGAGATTAGTTTACTATTGTTCTTTATATTTCTCAGGTTATAACGTTTATATTTAAACAGATCGGTAAAAATAAATGTTTTTTTTTCTGATTATATTTTATATAAGCAAATTTTGTTTTAGTATCATTGATGGAGGCCCCACAATAGGTTAGCAAGAAGTATAAGTAAAGGCTTTCTTGAGAATGAAGAGAGTTCAAAAGAGTCTTTTTATCTAGACTTTAGTGTATTTGTATCCTCAACTTTTAGATCATAATTAATATATTTTTCTGTATTTTAAAGTATATTTAATAATGCCTTCTATTTCAAAAAATTTTAACCTTTTATTGTTAAAAAATTATTTTGACTTTATTAACATAAAATTTAATTTTAAAATTTTTATAGTAATAATTTTATTTATTATAATTATAGAATCACTTCCGATAAATCTCTCTTTTACATGTATTTGATAATTATATTAATAGTTATTCATAATTATCATTATTTAAATAATAGTAAAATAGTTTGTTTAATTATCACCAGATGGCAGCAATAAGTAAAAAGTAATTAACTTATTTATTTTAAAAAATATTTTTTAATATTATAGTATTAATAGATCATTTGCTAAACATAGTTATAAATATATAACTATGTTTAG
>NW_019385160.1:19305-36120 GCF_000671375.1 Centruroides sculpturatus | reverse complement strand
GGTTAGAGCTTATTCAAGAGACTAGGATGAAGGAAGAGAGTGAAGGGATGAAAAGAAAAAAATAATATGAGAGAAAATTACAGTAGAGTATTACACAAATAGTATGAATGAGAATGTAAGAAAATAAATACATTTATAGAAAATGTTTATCTAGTAGTTGTAATTACACAAAGTAACAACTTCACTATAAGGATTTGGTGCGATAATTAAATGAAAAAATTATATAGTAATTAATAAATTTAATCACCGTTAAAGTAATTACAATTTATAGATTTATAATGTTGACATGTTAATGTTTGGGATTCATTAAGGAGACAGAGAGACGATGAACATTTGTAACAGAAGAAACTCCTCTTATTCTAAAGACTAAAACAAGAATAACATAGGAGCGTATCCAACAGACGAGTCCCATCTGTGAGGGTGTGAAACAGAAGGGACAAGGAGATTTTTTCATATTTCTATATAAATATATTAAAAATCATTTACTTTTTGAATTTTTCTCGCCTCATTATAATCGTGCCACATCCTTCACAACAGCTAGGATATTTCAAGTTATAACAATAACATTAATTCAAATATTAAAAAAAAAAAAAAAATAGTAATAAAATCCTTAAATTTCATTTATTATATTTAAAATTTTTTCAAAATTTAAGTCGAAATGATTAATTTTTATCGATTTTGTATACGTATCCTCTCATTCGCTCCTAACTTCTACGTTGTATTTAATGACAAAAATAACAAAAAACTAAAAGAAAAATACTTTATCAAGTTGGCTAGCATTTAGAAATAAAATATTTTCGATTACATTCTTCTTCAACGAACAATTTCAGAGATATATATAGGATATTACGTGACAAATATCGTTGGAAAATTATATATATAAGCTGTGTAATGTTATAGAGTTAATATATATAAAACTAAAACAAATAAACTTTGACAGATATATTTAATGATAATATTTTAAGTATAATCCGACATTTAAAGAGATGTAAAACTTAATAACAATTAATTATTTAAAGGAAGAATTTAAAAGGATTTTGAATGGAGAAACGTAAAATAAATCCTAGTTAATAGGTAGGATATATTTTATGATTTTTTTGTTAATAAGAATTTATATATCGAATTTAATTGGTTATTTTATTCGAATATAAAGCTTAAATTTTGTAATAAAACTCAAAAAAATATATATATAATAATTTTTTTAATTACATAATTTAATTATAATATATATATATATATACTTTGATATAGTTTAAGTGATTTTTTGAGTTAATAAATGTTTTTTTAATAAAAATGATATTATTTTTTATATATTAATTTATAAAAATAATTGCAGTAACATTTTATTTTTTTTATTAGATATTTTTAAAGATCTTATGAGAAAAATTCCTTCCAAACAGATGTGAATGACAGCTGAAGTTAGTGAAAAGATCACTAAGAAAAGTAATGAAACTTCTATTATTTGATCAGCTAATTGATATATTTTTCTTTAAAAAAAGATTGATTTTAAGTGTTTTATTTAGATTATCTTTTATTTAAAAAAAAAACTATTTTAAGTAATTATTGTAATAAACAATTAATTAAATTATTGTAAATTATGATAAATAAATTAATAACAAATTTAAGTAATTAATTAAGCTGCTATAAATATCAATTTTAAGTAAGGAAGAAAATCATATGAATTTTAGATTCGATCGTTCGCCTGTCTGTACAATACATTGTACGAAATTTATCTCTCAACGTATTGAATCGATAGTTTTTTCAATGTTTCATGCAATGATTCTTTTGTAATTTTGTTTCCAAATAGAAAAATGATAGTTTCAGTTGATAAAATATAAAATTTTAAATAGATTTTGTATCTTGTATCTTGGAATTTTTGTTTATAAATTAATTTTACTTACAGAATATTTCGTTAGTTATTAATGAACAAGATAATCTGTGTCACATATATTCAACGTTTATCATTAATTAACTAATGATAAACTTTATGAAATTATGATTAAATGAATGGTTTGTGGAAGGCAGCAACAACACATGGGCGATCTGCCACGAAGTATTGATAAATGCTTTTCTTGAAGACTTTCTATGGAAAATTTGCACCCTTTTATTGTTAGATACATGAAGAACACTGAAAAACTCCACCTGATTAACCCGTTGGCCGGGTTCTTATCTCAATTGATACGACACTTTGAAGAATGTCTGACGAAATAGCGAAGATTTTGCACCCAATAGATGATTTAAGTTCATTTGAAGTCTTACTTTATAGGTTATCTCCAAAATAATGTCATAAGGATTTAGATCTAGTGAATGCATAGGCCTATACCAGTCAATTTCACTTTCATGAGTGCTTTTCATAATGTAAAACAATGATATGCTCTCTGAAACAGTGACCCAGAACACTAAAACGAATTGAAATTCATACGAAAACATGCGATAAAAATAAATAGCTTGAATACTTTAATATGTCACAAAAGTTATATTCATTGGTTGCAGAGAAAATTGCGTCTAAAGTTGGCATTGTCTTTGGGCCACTCTATATTTATAAATTAAGATTACAAGATGATAACCGGAATGAGAAGTCCATCATTATGAGTTTTAAAAATGTCTTCCATTTAAAAAAAAACTCCAAGAATTATTTTCATAGTTAAGTAACTATTAAATTACGTGAATTAATTAGTTTTTTGGTAATAAATCTTTAAATTATTATTATTAATTATTAAGTTCAAGCCTATTCAACACTCCTCAATTTGTCTTTCACTCATATTTTTCATGTTTTTCTATTGATAAATGGAATTTTTATTGATAATGAAGAATAGTTTAATAATTCCTCTATACAAAACTATGGGCGTGTCGTTCTTCTACTAATTTAAATTGATATAGAAAGTAATTTAATTATATTTATATCAAATATAGAAAGTAAATAATGTATAATGAGTTAAATTATTTTTAAACATGTTTTATAATACGTATTATACAGGGTGGCCTAAAAGTCAATTAACCATTGTAAATACTAAAAATATTTAATAATACTTTGAGCATTGGTCGCGTGTTCCCTCCTCATCAATGTGTTGGAATTCTCTGTGTTTTCTTCACATGTCTAACACTTAAATAGGAGCCAATTCTCTCTTTTTTTTTTTTTTTTTAAATAGAAAGTCCTCCTGGAAGATTTTCCTTGTCAGATCGCCTCGCCTTATTCAATCCTACATTATCCTATTTTTTTTTTAAATCAAGAAGAATCCATTATCTTAAACTCATTTTACAGTTCAATAGTGCACGAGCAACACAAAACAAAACACAATTAATTGGCTTTCGGGCCACTCTGTATAATTAAAACATTAAATGTTAAATAATTTAATTAAAAATTATTTTAATTATTAAATTAAACAAAATATTAATTTAAAGATTTTTCATTATTTTCAAGTGCTTAAAACTTGAAAAAGTTTTTTAAAATTTGCAAGAAAATATAATAAATGAATCCAATTTTCTTTTAATAAATTAACTTTTTGAATGTTTTTTTTAAAATTTAATATTCATAGTCTTGATAATAATAATAATAAAAATAAAAATATTTAAATTTACATTTAAAAGATATTGTTTACTTTTAATTTATTAAAATATTCTTGAATTATTCTTCACAGTCTTATTAAATATTCTTTTCTTATAAATAATGTTTTAAGAAAAGAATATTTCACGTTATTTTAACCAGTGGCAGATTTAAGAGGAAGTTACAGGAGGTTTAACTCTTCCCCATTGATATAAAAAAAGAATTGAAATTTATTTGTTCAAACTTCAAAACGTTGGAAAATATAATTTAGAGGACCAACTATAATACAATCTTCGTCACATTGTCTTATAGTTCTGTTGAATGTAGAATATTTCGTATTCTAATTCTTAAGGCCTATAACAATTTATTTTCATAATCATTTTCATTGTCTTGTGTGCAGCATTAATTAAAGAAATTAGTTTAAACAAAAAAATGATTTAAAATTTTATATATTATATAACATTCTTTACATTAAAAAATGAACTGTTTTTTACAATTAGAAACAATATACATATATTTTTTTATTTATGTTTTTTCTTAAAGCCAACAAAAACTTTGTTTATGCAAAATTAAATCGTTTAATGCCATGGAAATGCTCTTTAATGATGTCTTAAACACAATTTTATTTTATAAAACATTTAACAGAAAATAACATCATTAAATTTTAACGAATTTTTCCTCTTCCAAAAATAAATTTAAATAGAAAAATTTTTTAGAATAAAATTATTAAAGGTTATTTTTTTGTTATAAAAAAAATGGCCACTGTTTAGAAGTTGACGTTATTGTAGGTTCGAGTGTATTATTATAATTATTTTCTAAACTAGGATTTTATTATTCTAAATTAAATTTTTCTTTGATTTAACATCGATTTTTCTTTGATTTAACTTAGAATTCCTTTGAAAATTGTAGTATTTCTTTATCTATAATAAATCAAAGAAATTTTATGATTTAATTTACTTTAATTCCTAATTTATTACATTCAAACTATTACATCTAATTGATTAATTTTATTAGAATGCCCCTTTTGAATAAATATTTATCAAATTCAATATATTAAATGTGATAATTTTCCAGTTATTTATTACTCCATTTATTATCAATGTGGTAATTTTTATCATCTTGAGTGTTTGTAATTTTCTTCTTCTGGTTCCAAGAAGATAAAAGAATTATGAAGACATTTCCTTAAACAAAATATGACTTAAAGAAATTTTCAAGACGAAATTTCCTTAAATCCTATTTGGATTTAAGGAAATTTAATAGTGGATTGATGAGATCATGCAAATAAATAAGAGCAATCTGCCAAGGGGATTGCAGCCCATGAAGACTTTCTATGGGAAACTGGCCACTTCGGGTGTTTGACATGTAAAACTGCACAACCAACTATCCGTTTTCAGTAGTTTTATCCACTCAGTCACTGGGGCATTATTAAAAGTAATTATAAATATAATTACTCTTAATAATGCCCCAGTGACTGAGTGGATAAAACCACGGAAAACAGATAGTTGGTAATTGTAAATATAATTATTCTTTGTAAATGGAGAAAAAATTGATGAAATTTTTCAAAGCTTCTTTCTATTTTTTTAAGAATTATTTGAAAATTCTAAATTAGGAAGTTGAATTACTTATATCGTGAATGGATCTCTATACAACATTCAAGAATCTCATCTCGAGCATTAAAGATTTTATTATTTATTGTGCAATATCATCAATGTATAAGAATTAGTATAGTTTTATAAGATTANTGACCTTTGTCTTTGTGATCGTCGCGCCCTCCCCTCTGCTATGTGTGGGGTCTGTTATGTTCGTCAAGGGAGTTGTACTCTGGCCCAGGTTAGTTTAGTTTGGAATGTGTGCTATGGTCTAACGGACATCGCTTTCTAGTTCTCTCCATTTTCTTTGTGTTACCTTCGACATTACCCTCCATTATATCCAAATCCTGACAATATTAAAATACCATTTATAATAATAAGCCCACAAATAGCCAAGTAGATAAAAACTCGTATACACTAGTCGTGGGTTTTCGCGTGAAAAGACCGTTGTGCCGGGGTCGACCGGAAGGTAAGATGGGGTCAGATTCCGCCTATCTGAATATGTATGGGCTCAATCTAAGCTTCTTCAAGTTATTGACACAATGCAGAATCCCAATGAGACATACACCTCGTCTTCAGTTAAATTCCCAAAGATCGCTAGCAATCGTGGAAAAATCCTTTGAAAATGATAATGAAAATATTTTCAAAAATTTTTAAATAATTATAGTTACTAAATCATAGAAAAGTAAACCGGGATGCATCCCGTTTGACTGATTACCGTATACAATGTAATTCATATGAATTACCTTGTATAACAAGAACAACAAGTAATTCTCATTATTATATTTGTTTGTGGATAAATTTAATAAATATTTGCTTTGAAAAAATAAAAAATAAATTGTGAATATAATTTTAAATTTTTAATAAAATAAAAAGCAATTTTAGATTGTTACAAGAGAGTGTTAACTTGGCAATAAAATAGTCAAGACACTGAAAAAAAAAGAAGGAAAAGAAACAGATACTTTATGAAATTCTGTTTCTTATCATTTCAAAAATAAAAATTTTTCTGACATAAAATATTATTTTATATTTGATAAAAATAATATATTTTTTTTAATAAAATAAAATGCTATACTAGCTTGTAAAATATAAATTTGAAAATATAATTTAGAAAAATTAAAAAGAAAAAAAAGTAGCATTTATGAGTTAATGATATAGAAAAATCAATATTATTTGAATATTTAAAATAATAAAGAATAAATTATAGATTTTTTTTTAATTATTCCTTTATTTTAGAGGTACGATTGTATAAATACGTTCATAATTAAATTATTAATGTAATGAAGTATTGTGATACTATATATTACCTGTCATACTGAATGTGGTGTGTCATATAATATAATTAAATAGTTATAATGTAGTATAATATAGTAACAATGCAACATGTGTTATACAGCAATATAGAATTGATTCTAATGATTTGTTATACGAAGTTAAAGTAAGAGAAAGGAAAGAATCAGTTATAAAAATCAATGGCAGCATGGCACTGAATCAAGTTAATAGTACAATATCCAATCAAGCAAAAGTGTCTGATACAATTTATCACACTAACAGTTACTAAAACTAGAAAACTTTACAAACATATATTATCGATCCAAAGACAAAAATATTTTCATTATAACTTTCCATCATAAAAATAACAATAATAATTATTATTTTTGTTAGTTTTATAATGAATTTTTAAATATAACTTTCTATAATAGCGTCACGTCACAAAGAGATGAATACACACGAAAGGGATCTTTCTCTTAAATAAACATTAAATAGAGAATGCTTAAACCTCTATGAATTACTTAGCAAATGGCAGTGTTATCACTAAATCTCGTGACTTTCAAACAGTATAGATCCCATTATTGAGCTGTAATCTGACAAACAGACATGCAAAATGAATGAATAAACTATGTGATATATACAATTACTAATACAGAAATTAAGTAGGATTCATTTATAAATCCTAATTAATTTTTTATTAAAATTATGTAATTAATATAATTTGTTAATGAATTATGTTAAAAAATTATTTTAAAGCTACTTTAAGTGTAAAAAAAAGGTAAATAATAGTTGAAAATATATTCTTTTGCCTTCTTTTCTAATTAAGAAGTGAAGAGAAGATTAAAGATAACAAAGATGATGCAATTTAACAAAGAAAGTTGTATTATAAAACAATAGAACCTTATAAATTTAAGGAATTCTAATAATTCTATACTCATTCTTTGATGCTGATATCTACAAACCTTAAAGAATTGTATAGAGTACTGTTATAAACTTAATCTCACAGAATGCCTGTTCGACTATCGATGTTAAACCGATTTACTTAAGCTCATAGCTTCTATAAGAGAATATATTTAAATATACTCAACATCGAAAGTAATTTAAATCAGTAATAATGGATCTAGTTTTCATTTCAATGCATTTTTCATTGGATTTTATACGAAAATTCAATTCTATTAATGTAAATATCTAAACTGAGTGTATAAATGCATTCAGATTCATGGCAGTTTTGTATAATTTTTTAAGATAAAAAAAAATATTTTTAACTATATTTACGTATCAAAACCTGATATTTAATTTTAAAAGATAATGATTTTTAGATTCTATAGCGAAGAGAGTATAGAGAAATAATTATGAAATGACAGGCAGATAAAACACATTTTATTAGGAAGCTCTAGGCTCTTGATAAGTGTTTACAATGTACAAAAAATTCATAATCATGTACTACATTATCTACAGGACATCAATATACAATGTACTGTACAAAAAATTTACATTAAAATGTACAAAATATACTCTATATATCAATGGGCATTATACATTATTTATAAAGTTATAAAGCAATAAATTATAGCTGTACAAGTGCATAAATATTATACAATGTTGATATAAATAATCTTATTAAACCACAGAATACATTTCAATAATATTTTTATTATTATGTTTATTAAAGAAAATTATAACTTGTTATACTCTCCAAAAAAAAAAAAATGTTGAAATATTTCAAATTTAGAAGGTAAAATAAGAAAAAACAACGGAAATTTAAAGCAGCAATTTTTACATTCAAAAATTAGTTATTTAATTAATAAATTTCATTAATAAAAATAGAAACACTTTCGTTATTGTGGAGTATATTAATTAAAAAAGAATCAAGTTATTTTAAGGTAAAGAATGTCCATTGAACAGAGCTACTTACCATTTCTCTATTATTTAATTTTCTTTCTTTTAACAGATTAAAAAAAAATTAAAGATATGCTTTTTATTTACATAAATTCACTAAAAAGTAAACAATATTCTTTACAGTTTTTCAGTATTCTTAGTATTATGAAACCAAAAATAAAAGTGTATGATGCTTATGTTTAGAATTATTCAGTTAAATTTATAAGCTTCACATTATGGACACTAATGAGGTCCACCAGCAAATTCTTAAATCGTACTCTGCAAAGGTATATAAATAAATAAATAATTGCTCATTTATTTTAGATTTTATTTTTATGTTTTTTAAATACAATATAGTATATAGAAATGGCATTGCTATAGAATGACTTAAAATATCAAAAGGTATAACAAGTTTAAGTTTATCTAAATTAAAACACAAATTCAGTTTTTTTTTCTGCTGATTTTCAATCTATTCTTTTCAGCTTATCTCTAATCTTTTCAAATTCTATTCTTTTGTATTATTTAAACAAATTTAAATTAGAAATTTGATATTTTATATGGTAATTAATGCTTACCTTTGAGCTTTTAAGAATTGTTAAACCCTGAGTTTACTTTTTTTTTAAGTGATGCCAAGGTACTGTTATTCAAACCTCCGAAATATCAATGGATGCAAAAGATTCAAACGGATTTAAGTAAACTTAAATTCTTATTATCTGTATAATTTGATGAAAAACATTATTATGAAGAACTGTGTTGTTTACAAGGTATAAAGTATAAAGAATATAAAAGAAAAATTTCAAAATTACTTTTATAATCTTTCCTTCTATGCCTTTACTTTCATTATTAAGTTCAATTCCAATTATAGTCTTCCCAAAACACTTGCTACTGTTGAGAATTAAAACATGCAAACAGCCATTCAAAAGTTATATTCATCATAAAATATATTTATAATATTGATATTTCTTCATAATAATTACATAAGAACATTTTTATTATATCAGTACCAATCAACCAATAATGAAACACGTGTTTTCGCCGAGTAGGATGTTTTCCTATTATTCATCTTGGGGTTAGGCTTGGTTTAATGGCTTGGCACGTCTTTCGTTTTGCGTTATATACATAAGTTTATAAAAAAATTGGCTTACATAACTTAGTAATTCATAGAATTTTATTGGTTTTTAAGCATAAAAAAAGGTTAATCCTTTGTATATCATATATGTTTGTGTATTTATTGATAGTCTTTAATATAGTTTACTTATAGTATAAATAATATTAACTAATATTTACGAGTTTCTATTAGACGTTTGTTTGTGATTTACATTTTTTTAATTGAAAATTCTAAAATACTATTACCAATAATATAAGTAATATTAAGTACAAAGCGTTATTAAAATTTTTAACTTCTGACAATGTTGAGGAAATTTCCTGAAGCGACTTAGAACATTGGAAAAGAAACCATGTTAAATATAATGAATCTTTACTAGAGGCTATAAAATGTAATATATTGTCGCCATTCTTTAAAGTGGTGTCTACAGATGATGAAATTTTTATTAAAAAAAACTCATAAGAATATATTTATAATAAACACTCTCAAAAGTTGAGAGCTGAAAAAGTACAAGCACTGGTACTTAGACTATATGACCTGTTAAAATTACATCCATTACAATGGGTTTGATCCGCAATGGTGTCGAAATCACGGAATTAATTATTTGTATTGTTTTGTTGAGTAAATGTAATTATTTTGGATCGATCATTGATACATTGATCGGTAGCTTTACTTAATCCCCAATGAACAAATCAGTCTTTTTCCTCGTTTTTAGCATGAGTAAGGACTTAATTAATTGATTAACGCGAGGAACGTAGGTTATATGGCTGGGTTATAGGTTATAGGTTAATAGACAAGAGGTTGTAGGGGGTATTAGAAGAGAAAGAGTTTTTAAATTATAAGAAAATGAGAAGACTTTGCGGAACGTAGTACTAGATTCTGAATGATCTAGGAAAAATCAAGCATTCAATGTTTTATAGAAATTATGGTAAAAAATTATATAATTAATATTCTCAGAATTAATGTAAACTGTAGCTTTCACTTAGCATTATACCATATAAACTGAAGGAGTTTACAGAGTCTCTATTGTAAGAATTAAGAAAAAACACAGAGATGCTTGCTTAAATTTATTTAATATAAATGATTTATATAAAAAAACCTTGTTTTTGATACAATTAATTTATTAAATTTATTTATTTTTAGTATCAAAGAAACGAACAAAAGTAAACTTTCTTCTTTGAAATCTTTTGAAAATGGAAATGCTTAAGCTCCTCTACATCATTTCATTTCAAATTTTCCCTAGAACAGAGTTAGATAAATGATTAGCATTAATGTTTTGTTAACAGGAAAAGTATGATATACAGGGGCAATACACTTCTAAAATCCCGTGAATATATTTTAAATAAATTAAAATATAATTAAAAATTGTAGCAAGGCATTGTGGCGATGTCACAATAAAATAATTGCTAGTTACATTTAAAATATTATTGTGATTTTTTTTAAAAAAAATTTATATAGAAATCGATAAAAATATTTGAATTTTTAAAATTATTTATATAAAAAGATTTATATTTTGAATATATTAATATATCGAACTTCATTGACATTCAGGATCATATTTACTTAACAAAATATAAATTTAATTTCCTGATTTATTTCCTAGAAAATTGAATTTAATATCAATAAAGAATAATAATATTTATTGACTTTAAAAATATATAAAGGAAGCTTTCAAATTTACGAATTATTTTCTTTATAAATTAACTTTCAATTTGTAAAGTTGGTTAAATATTTATTAAATAAAACTTTTTTATATAATTGAATTTTTTTAGAATATGAAAATGAATAAATTAGAAAATATATAAACGTAAAAATAATAAAATATCAATTACTAAAATCAGTTCTGTTGGGATTAATGGAATAAGACAACACAATACAAGAGATGTGTGACTCCCACGAGGTCTTTCTGTGGAAAACGGGCTTCTATTTAGACGTTAGATAAGTGAAGAAAACCCTCAAAACAGGTGGAAAACCCAATGTTGGTAAATTGATGGCGAAAGCAGTGTTTAGTGATTTTATCCACTCGGCCGTTTGTTTCAGTTGTATTAATAGGAATCGTAAAATAAGGTTAAAACATTTGTTTCTTTCACAAAATTTATAACATGATTAATTATTCTTAGGTAATTGAATAAGATAGAAATTTAGTCTTTACAATGGACTTTTAGGCCCTGGTACCAAATTTAAAACTAATTTGAATGTAAATTGTATTTTCAATACACTCGAAAAAATTAATTTGTAATTATTTTTTTTGAATTATTTCTTTTTATTTTATATTATTCTAGCATTATTTATTAAAAATGCGTTAATTAAAAATTCTTAATAATATGTAGACCGATAAATTTCTACTGTAATCCGTTTGTCCATCCGCTTCTTGTCTGTCTGTCTTTCCTTAATCTCAAGAACGGAATTAGTTATATAAAAGTCGAAACCAGATATGAAAACCTTAGTAGCAGGAGGACTCGATGAACTATATATAAACTTCTGATACAAATTGAAAGACACGTTATTTTGTATCTTTCAAGATAATATCAAGAAGGTTTTTCATAGAAAAAATAATAATAATAAAGACTGGAAGTTTGAACGATATTTGTAGTTTGAAACGAAATATTGACAAAAGAACGTTAAGAATTAATAAAAAGTAATTTCGCCTGTCAATAAATAATATAAGGAATAGTTTGATATACTTCAAAATTTTAGAGACGATTTAATCAATTATTTAGAAGCAATAATGGTCCGAATAAATGTCTTACTACCCACAGGATAAAGATTGTTCGCTATTTATACATTAGAATTAGAAAAATAACTACAGTAGAGCGTCGATTTTCCGAATCAATTGGGGACTGGGTAACTGATATTTCGGATAACTGATTTACGTACGAAAAAATAGTTTAACGTATCCGATGTCGAAATTTTTCTCCGTTGCGTGTCGCTTCGCGTTGAATTTTCATCGATGTTAAGCCTAACAAAGACTATTGTATCGTTAAAAATTAAATTTTTATTTTGTACAAACAAAATAAATATATTGAAAAATATAAAAATAATAAAAAATTAAACTTCAAATGTTAATTTAGTATCAAAAACATAAAATATTTGAGTAGCCCAAGACATAGCCAAAGATTGAAGCGCCACAGCACTGGCGAAAATTTAAATTTGCCCACTGGAATTCTTTCGGATGATTGACTTTCGGAAAATCGACGCTCTACTGTATTTAAATAATATTATGTAAAATTAAGTTAATTATATAGCTTTAGTTTAATTATTACACTTAAATACTTATATAAAGACGGCTTATTCTGTAAATTTTCTAATTCAAACAAATATAATCTCCTTCTCTCCGCCTAGAAAACACTCGTTTCAATTAGCAACATCTATTCGAACTGGAACATATGACAAGTGCTAATTCTGTAGACTACAAATAAAACTTTTTAGTAAATATATATGTATAGAAACAAATACAATCAATTTTTATATATTTAAAAGATTAAATAAAGGTTAACACATTCCGAAGGGGTCTGTAGAAAGTATTAATTGGTTTTATTCATTTGACCACTAGTGGACCAAATGAGGGTGATGTTTTAATATTGATGTATGGCGGTACGTTGATGAAATGAAAAGATGTCGAGTTTAAAGAACACAATTAAATAATTCATTATATTTTTAATGAAAATATATTTTATTATTTCAATTATGTTGAAGAGTTTTCGGCTATTAACAAATATATTGCTGATCTCATTTAAAAAACGACATGAAATTTGTTTTGGCTTTCTCAAAAACCGCACTAAACGGAATAAAGATAATTAAAATTAACCAATGTTTTTGATTTTATTCGAAACTTATTTATATCAGAGAGACAATTTTTAAAATAGTTTTCTAATATAACAATTTTACAAATGAACTAAGAAAGTTTAGTGAATCAAATGAAAAAAAAAAAAAAACCAGTTCTGTTACAATTCCAAGAGTGGTGCCTCTCAGAAGGGTTTTCTAGTGGAAAATTTGTTCCTATTTAGGTGTTAGACATGCGAAGAAACCTTGAAAAACACGTGGTCAGCCCGCGCTTCAGCAACGGGCTGGCCACGTGTCTATCTAAAAAACCTCTTAATTTAACTAGTATCTATATTGAGAGCATTAGTATCAAAACCTCATTAAAAATGGCAACTCATACGTTAAACAGAGTTTAATTAGTTTTGTAATTTCTCTTGTGAGAGTCAAAAGAGATAAAATTATTAAGTTTCTCTATTCATGTTCGAATTCTGATGCATCAACAGAAGCTTAAAGACTTCTAATCTCAAGAATTAATTGTTAAGATTAAAGAAAATCATAAATGTAATTACAGTATTAAAAAAAAGTGTAATTTTCCTATCGATAAAAAATGCAAATTCTTTGAACGTTCATAGACTAAAGACAGAAATAAACTTTTGGTGTTTATTGTAGTATTAAATTAAAGTAATTTTAATACAGAATATAAAATCTCTCTAGATATATCTTATAATACCCCTGTCTATCTCATCAGTATCTTGGATCAATTTGAATTTCCTATCAAAATTGAAATTTCTTATTAAGAATATGAAATTTTTAATATGTTTCTAAGGATAAATTAATTAGGATTAATACCGACTAAGATATCAAGTGAATTAACATTAATTATTTGATTCTAATTGAAGATATAGATATATTGAAATGAACACACTGGTATGTCCATTTATCCAATTAAGTATTGGATAAATCGGTGTACAGAATAGTCTAAAAGTTAGTTAACGGCTCTTAAAATATATCTTGGTAAATTGACTTTTAGTGTCACTCTGTATATTCCAATTAAGATTATGATCCGAAGTAATTAAGTTATCTGAATTCTCTTTAGCAAAGTAATATGGATTATTTTAAAATGATTTTATCTACAATTTTGATCCAAATAAGTGCAATTTATTCTAAGTATAAATTGTTAATTAGATAAATTATAATAATTAATTAAAAAATATGTGATTAGAATAAATCGCAAGATGTATGAATGAATTGATCAAAATTGAACTAATTAATTAAAATGATATATAATAAATTAAAAGATATTTCAACTTTGTTGTCTTCTTTTCTTCCGTTTCTAAGAGGAAAAGAAGAGGAGGAGGTGCTCATTTTCCTCCTCCTCTTCTTTTTCTTCTTCCTCCGTTTGCATGGGATTGCTCTTCTTCCTCTTTTCCAATTCCATATAGTGATTATAGCTCTTATAATTACGCCAATTAATTACCGTTTCAACATTCTTTGATGTCATTCTCAATTGCAATACGTAACTTTTACAATTTGTACATTTAAGATCATAATTTAAATATATTCTTACCTATATCACGAATATTATATTTTTATTTTAGCATGCATTAATAAATAATTTATTTATTAAGTTAGAAAAATTCAAATTTTCTATGAAAAAATTAAAAAAACAAGTTTCTTATCAAAGTGTAAACAATTTTATTCACTAAATAAATAATATTTAAACATATTCTTAACGGTAAAAGTCACTCTTTATGATTGAATTTTCCAAAATCGATTAACTGAATTTTTATTTTATTATTATTATTTTTTAAAGAAATAAATTACAAGAATTTGTAAAAAAAATTTCTTTAAATTATTTAAATATTTTATTAAAAACTCATAAAAACGAATAAAATTTCAATTAGAATAATTATTTATTTTTAAAATTTAAATAACGAAAATTCTTAAAACAATTTCTTCTCACCAATAATAATAATTCGCATACTTTTATGTGAATTATTAAATTAAATTATGAACAATTCCTTGGGTTGTTTTTTTCCTTATTTTTAATCATTTTAAAAATGTTTTTAACAGAAAACTTTTATTTCTATTGTAACTTTTTAACATCATTATCATATACGGTACCATTTATAGTATTAATGGTATATGGCAAGACAACACTTCAAAAAGATTGTCTCCCCGAAATATTTTGAGAAAATGGTCCATATTTAGATGTTAGATACGTGAAGAAAACCCAGAAAAACTCCACTGATAAGAAGTAAACCCACAAACTACCAGTGTTCAGTGGTTTTATCCACTGGTAAGACTACGAGTCCATATTATGTAAACGTTTACAAAGATACCATAATTATGCATTTTGTTCTAAAATTAATAATATAATTAACGAATTTAATATATTTACACAAAGTAAATAACATTTTTATTCGCAATATTTTACATATATTGCATAGAACATCAATAACACTTTAATCTGAGATTCTTCCATATATCTTATCACATAATAGAATTATTTATACAGTAAAAATAACAAATGTAAAATATATGAATATAAAAAGAGTGTAAAAAATTCAAAAGATTCGCTTCAATTCAAGACGATTCTCATTCTTATTGAAAATGCGACATAACATTTGACATTTCTTGAAACTCTTCTTGTGACATGGATAAGAGTAACTTCCGGTCAATGAACGATATTTCTAGAATATACATTTAAGGCATAGAAGTTATATGACATATTTGAATTATGCGATGTTATCTTATGTCCACTGCAATCATCTATACAAAATAGAATTTATTGACCTGAAATTCGAACTTTTTTTCTAATGTTCCTGATGATTTTCTTTCTTGATATAAGAATGTCCTATTCTATTTTATGATTGATTATATTACTAAATATTAATATTAAAGTGGTTACTTGACAAGTAATCGATAATATAAGTTTACATGAATAAAACTTATCGATTTTATATTTTTATTTTATTTTATTGACATTGATGTATCATTAAAAAATCTTCTCGAAAAATGTTTTATTTCTTTTATAAAATAGTTGATGAATTATTAATTTCATAAATTATATCTTCGATACAATATGAAAATGTATTTAAAAATTAGTATGTAAAACAGTTTTCTATCAGTATTATCTTCGTCATTCACTCCATATTTACTTACATTGGAGGGCGGATAATACTACTAACACCGGTCGTGGGTTCGAGCCAAACCGACGGTCTAATCACGTGGAATTTTCCGGGTTTCTTTCACGTGTCTAATACCTAAACAGGAACCAAGTTTCCCATAGAAGGTCCTTCCGAGAGGTCCTCTTCTTTGTAGATTGCCCATAAGTTTCTATGCCTTATCCCATCAAACAATCAATCCTACTTTAAGAAGGATTTAAGTCTTATCTATAATCAATATATCTATGGAAGAAATGTGATTCTATATAGTAAAAAAATTGAATTTAAATAGAACTCTAGCTTAATTGAAAACCCATTTTTTTTTAAAATAATAATTTTGTATTTTCCTGTTGTATTATTAAAGATAAATTAAGGTATATTCTGGAAAATAGCGTGCATAATCTACATTTATTAACACTAAATGTTCTCATTCATATTCATTAATAAATCCATGCATTAATAAAAAATATAGAAAATCATTGTTAGTTAACGGCTCTT
>NW_019385160.1:9114-13798 GCF_000671375.1 Centruroides sculpturatus | reverse complement strand
TAAGTTAATATATAATTATATATACAGTACCTAATTTATATATAATTAATATATAATTATATGTACAGTACCTAATTTATATATAATCTATATAATACTGTCCAGACGATAGAAATCTCTCCTTAGCGTGGCGCTACGGACGGCGGGAAAGTAGTTCGGCTGCCCGATGACGTTTAACGTAATTATAGGGGGTTTTTTACGGATACCGTCACAATTTTTTCGCAGTTTTATAGGAATCGTAATTATTGGGACCGTAATTATAGGGGGGTCGACTGTATACATACATATATATTTGTCTTTAAATTCTGAGTACGTATTAACTGAATTAATTAATTTATCTTTTAAAATATACTCGTTTGTTTATATTACTTCGAAAACCAAATGCAAAAGCTGCTAACTGCGATAAAAATCCGATACGTGAGAGCTTAATTTCCTGTTATGCCAGCGATAAATTCTAGTTTTCGCTTGTGCCTGGTTTCAGTTCCAAACACTAAAGTTTTATTTTTGCATCTGTTTAGTTGTAGCCTTAATACTACTTATATATACTGTTTTAAGTTATATACAAATTAACTAATAGTAACAATGCGAAACATATTAATTAAATAAAATTATTTCTAAACCAAAATTTTTATGGCTTTTACTGTTTTGTGTGTTTAGCAGTATTAAAATATCACAGAAGATCTTCTATTATTTTTAATGTAAATTATTATTACTACTTAAAATAAATGACAATATTTTCTTAAAGTAATTAACTAAAAATAAATAAATTTATTTGATTCTATACTTCTATAGATACAAAATTAATGAAAGAAAGTTCTACATAGAATCTTTTCCAATAGCAATTAGTGATTGCAATGGGGAAGTAAACAGAATTGCCTGCTGAGAATAAAGTTAGAAAAAGAAGGAAATTACTAAAGAAACTGAACTTCTATACAACTCACTGATAGAACCAAATAAAATTGCATTAAATTGTCAATATTTAATATAAATGAAAACGTTATAAACTCAAAGAACAATTTATTTAAAACACTTTAAAGCAGGGGTGTCCAAGCCGCGGCCCAAGGCAAGTTCCAATGCGGCCCAATAAAGGTGTAAACAAAACCCGACAAATGTTTTAATTTTATTATTATTTATTTATTTCAACGGCATAAACTCAGAAAAGAAGTTTCACAAAGCCATAAACCTTTATTCATATTTTAGTTTTGAGTGGAAATGAAATATTTTCATGTACTTGGAGATGTGTGAATGAGGAAGGATTACTAAATAAAGCTGGAGTNTTTTATTCGCAATATTTTACATATATTGCATAGAACATCAATAACACTTTAATCTGAGATTCTTCCATATATCTTATCACATAATAGAATTATTTATACAGTAAAAATAACAAATGTAAAATATATGAATATAAAAAGAGTGTAAAAAATTCAAAAGATTCGCTTCAATTCAAGACGATTCTCATTCTTATTGAAAATGCGACATAACATTTGACATTTCTTGAAACTCTTCTTGTGACATGGATAAGAGTAACTTCCGGTCAATGAACGATATTTCTAGAATATACATTTAAGGCATAGAAGTTATATGACATATTTGAATTATGCGATGTTATCTTATGTCCACTGCAATCATCTATACAAAATAGAATTTATTGACCTGAAATTCGAACTTTTTTTCTAATGTTCCTGATGATTTTCTTTCTTGATATAAGAATGTCCTATTCTATTTTATGATTGATTATATTACTAAATATTAATATTAAAGTGGTTACTTGACAAGTAATCGATAATATAAGTTTACATGAATAAAACTTATCGATTTTATATTTTTATTTTATTTTATTGACATTGATGTATCATTAAAAAATCTTCTCGAAAAATGTTTTATTTCTTTTATAAAATAGTTGATGAATTATTAATTTCATAAATTATATCTTCGATACAATATGAAAATGTATTTAAAAATTAGTATGTAAAACAGTTTTCTATCAGTATTATCTTCGTCATTCACTCCATATTTACTTACATTGGAGGGCGGATAATACTACTAACACCGGTCGTGGGTTCGAGCCAAACCGACGGTCTAATCACGTGGAATTTTCCGGGTTTCTTTCACGTGTCTAATACCTAAACAGGAACCAAGTTTCCCATAGAAGGTCCTTCCGAGAGGTCCTCTTCTTTGTAGATTGCCCATAAGTTTCTATGCCTTATCCCATCAAACAATCAATCCTACTTTAAGAAGGATTTAAGTCTTATCTATAATCAATATATCTATGGAAGAAATGTGATTCTATATAGTAAAAAAATTGAATTTAAATAGAACTCTAGCTTAATTGAAAACCCATTTTTTTTTTAAAATAATAATTTTGTATTTTCCTGTTGTATTATTAAAGATAAATTAAGGTATATTCTGGAAAATAGCGTGCATAATCTACATTTATTAACACTAAATGTTCTCATTCATATTCATTAATAAATCCATGCATTAATAAAAAATATAGAAAATCATTTAGACGAATTAATGTTAGAAAATTACTAAATGAAACGTCAAATTCTTTTTTTTTTGTGCTACAAAAAAGCTAATTAAATATCCTTTTCTAAGAATAACTAACCAGACTGATGCCAAATAATTAGAAAAGTTAAATCATTATGTTAAAAGTAAAATATTAGAATTAATTTATCCTACTAGAAGTTAATTGAGGAAAAATTCAAATGTAGTCTCCAAAAAACTATAATTGAAATGATGATATAATATAAAAGAATCTACACTGATTAATAAGATTTATTTTAGAAACGTTTTTATTTAAAATAACTTCTAAAATACATAATATTATAAATTAATTTTATTAAATTTGAGGTTATTTTTTTTATGTGTTTGTTTTAATTATATTCAATTTCTTCCACTGTAATAATGTTCTAATGTTCTAATGTTACACAGAATGAACATATTTTTGCTGTCGTTTTTTGATGCTTTTCGTCTATGAGTACTAAAAGGATGTTTTCTTCCTCCTCATCGTAAGTTCGACATAACGAATTGGATTGGATTGAAGACAATACAAGGCGAGGGCGATCCGTCAAGATAGGATGGCTCCTGATAGGACTCTCTCCAGGATACTGACCATATCTAGATTTTAAGCACGTGAAGAAAATGAGGACAACTCCATGTTTGTAACTGGTGAACTTTCATTAAAGCACTGAAACATTGTTAAAATGTCTCCTTCTAGAAAGAAATTCAAACATTCTCCTTAAAATTCTATACTCTTGAACATCCATCGTGACCGTCCATTTATTACATGTTCAGTTTCAAGTCACTTCCCTCCTTGTATACAATGATGTACTTTTGGCAACCTTCCTTTTAATTACATGTATAATAGTTCATAGACCCCACTGGTATTGAAGAAACGACTTTAAAAAGTTCTGTATATTTTTTCTGATAGATTATACTGTTCTGCATCAAAATCCACCCGTGGAAGAAGAAAATATGATCTTTTAATGTATTCTATTGTGTTGAATAAGAATTGAAATTTAAAAATCTATTACCCACGGTTTTTTTTAAATACGTTAAATCTTTTAGACAAAACTTTCTGTTACTGTTGTTTGAATAAAACATAAAACTGTCAAACTACATAATATGCAAACAAGTCTTCAAGGAAGATACATTAAATTCTGCTGTTTTATGTGAATGGGATAATCTAGCAAGAATCAGTGTCACTACTTGATGAAAAACATACAGTATCAGAATATCGCTTTCATTGCTCATATAGGAAAGCTAAAATCCTTTAATCTCCTCTTAATATCAAGCTCGGTTTGAAGAAAAACTTTATGAAAGATATGGACGGAGAAGAAGCAGACTTTGCTTAACTGAAGCAAAAGTTTTTACATCTGAGCGATGAGAAATAAAGGAGGTAATATTTGTTGGTCCTCAAGTAAGAAAGCTTTTAAAGGATCCTAATTTCAAGGAAAAACTTAACCCAAAGGTAAAGAACAGCAGGAAATACATTCGAAAACGTAAACCAGAATTTTTCGGGGAATGTACACGTTAACAACTATGAGGAAATCGTAGAGAAGTTGGTAACGTCCTACCAAACAATGGGTTGGAATCACTCAAGATGCATTTCCTGCATTCCTATTTAAATTGTTTCCCGTCAACTTACGAGCTGTTTCTGATGAACATGGAGAATGGAAAAGCGGATAATTGCTGTACTCTCTCTACAGCGAGTGACTTCAGAAGAAGAATATAAAAGGAAGAAAACGTATCATTAATTGTTTCGATTTTTAAATTTAATTTTATTATTAATTAATTTCCTTTTAGGAATTGACTTATAAATAATAAAATTACGAGAATCGTTCTCGTTCAAGTGCAATATAAAATTTGAAAAAATAAATTAATGATTAAAACTATAATTTAATATACAAGGTGTGGCCTAAAAGTCGATTAACCGAAATATATTTTAAGATATTTAAAAAATTATATCTTGGTCAAATGATTTTTGAGCTGCATTTTATATATAAATAAATTAAACATAAGAAAACATTCAGTGAAATTTTTTAAATATATTTATTATTATTTCTTAGAATAAATATTTTTCATATTAAATGATATGCAAATTTAATATAAAAAATAAAAAATTAAATATTTATATTAAAATTTATTTATTTTTAATGTATTTCCTACTCTATTTTTT
>NW_019385160.1:0-5281 GCF_000671375.1 Centruroides sculpturatus | reverse complement strand
CAGGGGTGTCCAACCCGCGGCCCGCGGGCCGCATGCGGCCCAAGGCAAGTTCCAATGCGGCCCAATAAAGGTGTAAACAAAACCGACAAATGTTTTAATTTTTTATTATTTATTTATTTCAACGGCATAAACTCAGAAAAGAAGTTTCACAAAGCCATAAACCTTTATTCATATTTTAGTTTTGAGTGGAAATGAAATATTTTCATGTACTTGGAGATGTGTGAATGAGGAAGGATTACTAAATAAAGCTGGAGTTGTGACTCAAAGGATTATAGACCCAAATTTGGTGAAAGGAGAGAAAGGACAAAAGATAAAAAGTTGTCAGAAAGGTTAAATAGTTCTTCTGTTAGGGGAATATTAAAGTGTCTGTAGAAGTAATTTTTTAAAATATCCTGTTTCGTGATAAAGTTTTAATACTTATTATTATAATCTAGACATGTTAATCCTTAAATATACTTGTATATTGGGCCACAAGTATATATTATATATACTTGTGACCCAAAACTCCTTAACTTCTTCCAATGCGGCCCAGAGAAACAAAAAGATTGGACACCCCTGCTTTAAAGTGTCAATTTGGAGTTGGATGCTGAAATTAATTTGATTGATAAACTTATTTATTATGATAAAATATTAAATATTTAGTCATTGATTTAATGCAGTTTACACAAAATTTCTATTTAAAGTATTGCACAAGCTCTTATTTGAAATAAAACTTTTTTACAGCACACCCTCAATTTACCACTGCTATTTTACAACATCCGTTCATACGATTGGCAAAAACTTCATTCTATCACAATAAATATATTTAGATATTAAGTGTCTCTCTAATCTGTAGCCGGCTCTTGCCGAATAGCTTGTTCGGCAACCGAATTATCTTACGGAAACCGAGGCAAAATTGGTTTTTTAAAGTTTGTTCGTAAACCGATTTGTTCGATAAGCGAGGCGTTCAAAACCAAAGCTTTGACTGTATTTTTGTACTTTTTTTGTTATTTTATGAATTACAATCGTTTTTCTTGAAAATATGTTGAATTTGCACTTTGAAATCACTTAGAGTTTTTCATAATTGTATATATTTAATTTTTCAAGAACCATATTTTATATATTTTTGAGAAATATGTTTTATTTATTTTTATTTCCATTAATTTCCATTAATGGAAAGATTTGTAGAAGTAGAAAGAACTTTAATGTATATGCCATCATTAACGTTGATAATCAATACAGTAGACCCTCTATAACACGGGTTCCTATAATTACGATTCCTATAAGACGGCGAAAAAATTGCGACGGTATCCGTACAAACCTGGTAAAAAAAACTCCTATATTTCAGTAAAACGTCATCGGGCAGCCGAACTACTTTTCGCCGTCCAGCGCCACGCTACGGAGAATTTAGGCGGGTAAATTAAGTTTACTATCGTCTGTACAGTATGTAAATTAGGTACCGTAAGTCTAATACAGCACTAATTTTATACATTTCTTGTGAAAGAAACATTTCTTATTCAACGGCCATAAAAATTATTCATATTAATGATGTCTCCAAAGTTCAACGAAGTTTTCACAGAAAAATAACTTATCAGAAATCGCGGCTACGGTTTGGTGCGTTGCTCCGCGACGAAAACAAGCTTGAGCAATGGCGACGTCGAACGGTGCACACTCGGTAAGTAATCCTACAATTTTTTGTTTATAGCGTAATTTATATGGATTATTCCCAAAAAAATATACGTATTTTGGAAATGTTGAATCGAATTAGTCTAGAATCGATTAATTTTATGGAAGAAAACCTTTTAAACAACTGTAATCCGTGAACTTCACACATGTCGGGCTGTGATTGGCAAGGACTCGTAAGAAATCGATTCATAAAGAACGGAACGTATCTACCGTGTTATAGGGGGGGGTCGACTGTACGCTGATTATAAAAAAAAAAAATATTTGAAAAATGTATAATTGACGTCATTTACAAAATATTGACTCCAAGTTTCAGTTATTCATGGAAAAATAGCGATTTTCTTCTTTTTTCAAAACAGAGTGGTCTTTTATAATGTCAATTGTATATATCTCCTGAAATAAATATTAAATTGAAAAAGTGTCTTATCTGAAAGTTTATTATTTTGGAGAGTCCTTTTGAACCACATAGAAATTAGGCCACCTTCTCTATCTTGTGGATGTGGTGGGAAACTTTAGATTTTCAATTAAGACCTCCCACTTTTTTGTATTTTTGGATTCCTTATTGAAATGTTAATGATAATTATTTCAAATACTTTTTCTTAAATTAATGCCAATATAAAAGTTATTAGCACTTTTAATATTATTGTTAAATAAGGCTTCTCTGTAAAGATGGGATGATAAAAATAAAGTTTATTGAAAGAGATTAAAAGAGATTAACATTTATCACTTTCTATCTGTCAGATGTAATATTATTTGCTAGATTTGACATCTCCAGATTTTTGTCTGTAGAGAATGCTAAAAGAAAGTACTATCACGATGTACCAGTGACACGTGGAAATATACAACAATGTATTATTAATACTTGCATTACAGAGTTTCAAAAAACTTGTTAACCGTCAGATTGCTAAATTCTGATTTGGGCAGTATATTTTTTTTTCATTACAACAATAGCTGTACTTTCACTATAGCAATTGCTGTAGTGAAATATATATTGTACTATATTCTAATGAATTTTTCTGTGTGTAAGATTCTGTACTGTATGCTAGTTAAGGTACTACATTGTATACACATACAGTATTGTACAGTACTAAGGTCTTTTTCCTACTACACAAATACCAGTTTTGTTTTAGCCAAGCCGATAAATCCTAACATTAGCGAACAATTGTTTATTGTGACATCATCAGAACAAAGCTCTAAATTAGTGTTTTGCTCCTGTACATCATAGTTTTCCTGTGAACAACAGAGTCATGCCAGTCATCTAACTCCGTTCAGGAACGAATTTTTTAATTAAAATAATGTCCGGTCCAAACCGGAAGTCACGCTATTTTAATTCAAAAGTTCGTATATAGCTAATTGGAGTCTTTTGCCTTCTAAGTTTTCCATATCTGGTTTCTACTTTCATCTATCTAAGTCCGTTCTCGAAATTAAGGAAGGACAGACAGGCTGACGTCAGTGGAATTTACAGGTCTATAAGTTTTGAAAAATGCAATCCAGTAAATGCTCTATGGTTGTCGGTTATAGTTTAAATGATAATTTTTATGTTGCGGCTGTATAAAAAATATTTATTGTACGCTGCTGGCCATTAAAAATGCTACACCAGGAAGAAATGCAAATAGAAGAATCATATTTATTATATACATACAGCATGGCGATAGTCGTCATGCTGTATGTATACAAATGCAAACTGGCAATGATTGTTCCACGTACTAATACGGCCATCATGCCTGTACGCAGAACCGGGTGTCATCTGAAAAAACGACGTGATGCCACTCCTGCATCCATATTCGTCGTTGAACCCATTATTGTAGGCGCGCCTATCTCTGCTGTAGCATCAAGGAAAGCCGCGGCAATGGTCGTCAAGCTGATAATCCGTGGTGCTGCAGATGTCGTCTTACAGTCTATGCAGACACTTGTTATTCTGAAAAAGACCCAAGTTCCTGACTTAGGGTACATGACATGGCTGTACAATTCTGCAAGGCTATGCGGATAAGACGTCTGTCCTCTCGGGCATTAGTGACCAGGGGCCGCTCCGCTGAGATTCCGCACGACGTTCTGTATGGCCCGCCTGGACTTATCGATTCCATATTTTTATGATAGTCATGGAATTACGACCAACGAGAGCAGCAATAGTGCGGAATGATAAGTTGTAGTCCCGGTAGGCTACGATTCTACCACGATCAAACTGACACGTTCTGATAGGCATTCCTCTTTCTTACGCGAGGCATAACAAAACCTTTACAGAAGCAACCAATGTCCGAATGCGATTTCCATATGAAAAACCAGCTTTACGATTTTTCCTTTTATACAGACTGTAGGTGACCTTACTCCTACCTGCTTTACGAGCATGCATTGAAATGTTAACCATTTTCATATCCAAGTATGTTGTACTTTTCATGCAAATTTCGCGTTTGTTGCGTGTCTCCTTCATGATTTATCAATTTTAATGGGCAGCGGTATATATATTCAATACAAAATCCTGTCAACATTTCTTCCATAGCTCTTTTTTTCTTAGGCCGAATAAAATATACGTTAAAACCTGTGTGTACAGTAAAGGTCTCAGGACTGAACCCTGGGGGCAACCCCTCAGGGTTCAGTCCTGAATTTGTAGAAATTTGTTTTGGGAATATTGAGAAAATTTGGAATTGCTCATACCGCGTACGATTTGGGTGTTGTTGATACCTGCGGATAGCCGCAGAAAATTGAATTTGCTTTAAAGATTCTTAACGAGTGGTTAAAGTCTAATGAGATGGTTTTGTCTGTCGAGAAAACTAAGTTTCTGTTATTGAAAGTTCATGTCATTTAATAACGGGGATTTAATAATAGCGACCCCCCATTATTAAATAGGATAATAATAAGATTGGATATGTTACATTTATAAAATATTTGGATATGTGTTATGGAGAATATTACTCCACGTGTTGAATATGCGTGTAATAAAGCTCTTTATTGTTTATATAAATTGCAGGAAAAATTGGGGAATGAATTATAAGATTATTGAAATTACTTATAGAGGATTAATGATATCTAATTAATCGTCTATAAATATATATAATATATAGAAGATAAGGATTTCTAATTACCTATTTTAGTATATACATTATTTGTTTATGTGATCTTTATTGTTAATTATACATGCAGTCTATTTTATGTTTATTGTATTTGTTAATATTTGATTAAATATTAACAAATACAATAAACATAAAATAGTTTGTAAAATGCCGTTTTGTAACAATAAGAAGTGTCTTGCCGGTAAGCCTATGGCAATTTTTGTACTGTTAGGAAAAATTCTATTATCTGTCTATTCTCATATCCGTCTAATGGATAATAGAGTTTCTATTGTATCGATTTTAAACATAATTTTATAATTCGTTTACATTCAAGTATCTTAATTAAAATTTCTATTTCTAATTTTGATCATAGAATTATGCTAATTTAAGTAGCATATTTAAGAATAATCTTTGCATAAATATTATAAAGATTAATTTAGAAATCCTATTATTGCATTAACTTAATATTACATAGTATCTATTGTATCGATTTTAAACATAATTTTATAATTCGTTTACATTCAAGTATCTTAATTAAAATTTCTATTTCTAATTTTGATCATAGAATTATG
>NW_019385159.1:335924-340852 GCF_000671375.1 Centruroides sculpturatus | reverse complement strand
TGTTAAATAAATTGAATAAGTAAGTTAGAAAAGAAAATAAAGCAACTCAAAACTTTCGAAATGAACTTAAATTATGCTATTAAAATAAAAATTTTAAGTGCTTTCGCTAATTTCGTCACGGGTGGCTCTTGATTAATTTGCTTGTCTTTTCTATTATGCAGATCACATCGAAGCAAAGAAGGTTTTCCCTTTTAATTACATATTAATGCGATAGAAAAATATCAATTATCGATTAGCTTCACTTGGGTGGGCTAAAATTCTAACAGGAGTCATAATCGAGGAGGTCGGAAAAAAAACATTAAAAAAAAATAATAAAAGCAGACCACCCGAACTATGCACAATAACTTCAGTTGATATGCGTTAGGAGAAAGGAGCCTCCTAACAACTGTTCTTTAATGACAGGTTCAAATGTGGTGGGTCGTTTGTCGCGTGGCTAATCCGGATTTGGCTCGTTTGTCTGGAGCCTATGGGATTACTTTATCCCGTTTTAATTTCTTAACTACGATCTATTAACGGCAAAATTTCTCATATATTTACTCTTTGTGTTTATCTTTTCACTTTGATTTAGTAATAGTTTGATAATTAGAAAACACAAAATTATATCTCTAATTAATTTCATGTCAAATATAAAATTGTCCCTGGAAGTGCAAATATGTAAAATATATACTATATACATGCTTCAAAGTGTAACTAAATACCATTAATTATTTAATAATATAAAACATAACAATTTACATTATTTCCATAGAATGTAATACGCAGATTATTTTTAGTGTTTATATAACATTTGATATTTCTTTATTTTAGACTATAAATTTTAGAATATGACTTATACTATATTAACTAGATTATATGCTACGTTATATTTATCGTTGGTACAGACTTAAAATCTACAGGTACATTTAATTTCTTTAAGGCATTTGCATTAGTAAACTAAAACCTTTACATTTTTAAACATTTTATGTCATTTTGTTCTAATTGTAAAAGTTTTAATAATAAAAATTAATTAAGCAGAAATGCTATTATCGAAGATAACGTACAATACATATACAGATCATTAACATGAGTTAATTTTGATAAAAATTCTCATTAGCATCATTTATAATTTTCCTCTATAAGAATCTAATCGTGAAAATAATAACATTAAAATGGTATTAGATTGTCTGATTTAAAAAGCATTTGTAAAGATATTTCTTCTAATAACCTAATTATAAAAAAGTTATTTAGGTTATTGTCGTTGATATAAATTAATAAATATTAAACCTTTTCATATTTAAAGTTAAATTATATAAAAATTTTAGTAAGAAAAATGTATTATCTTCGTTAAGAATAAAATATGTCTGAGTAATTTGCAGAGTCTGTTTAACGCTAGTAATTATTACTGTTATTACTTAATAATTGCCTCTTAAATGTATTATAAATATTATCAAAATATCTTTAAAACTTTTTATTTGATGGGAAAGAACATGTTTAGCACTAGGCCTATAAGTAAAAATACGAGTTTTATTATATTCTAATACATTTCCAGTTTTAAAATTCTCACATATTTAATTTAAAATATTAACTTATGTTTCTAATAAAATTAAATTGCAATTAAGTTCATTATAGCTTCAGTAATTTTATGCATTAGTTATTTCATTTATCATTACAGACTATCTAATAAGTATTTAAATATTCACTATAAAATATAAAATCTGTTGAAAAAAAGACGTGGGAATTTTGTGGATTTACCCCTTACATGTGGAAAGAATTAAAAACTTGAATTAAATAGTAGGCTATATTGTACATAACATTTATTTTGTATCCGTCAGTTCCTCCTTAGTCTATTGTACTGTGTTACTCTATATTGGTATATAGAATACTTATACAGTATATCTAAATACTGTACTATACGCCTATAGTATAAGGTGTATATGTTATATACCTACATGAATGAACTACGTTATGAAGTTATGAGGAAATAATGTATTTTTAAATGCCTTGGTCTGCTGTTAAATGACCCCAAAATACGCTAAAGAGAAGAAAGTTTTAATTATTGATAATTTAATTTTTAAAATATTTTCTATAAATATATTTAGTCAAAAATTATGTTCAATCAACTCTATACTATATCTGTTGTGTTATAATTAAATAAGCGAATTTAGACTGTAAACTCGTTCATCAGACATGTAAAAGATATACAGTTATTTCTGAATGGTCTCAGAATGGTCAATAATATTGATAAAGATGCTTTTATTTTCCATTTTCTTTCATTTAATCTACCTTAGAGCCCTATTTTTGGCAATGAAAATAATGGTAATAGTGTTAATGAAGCCAGAACTTTACAGCATAAATGTGAAAATATTAATGATATATTGCAATGTTAAACCAATAGATAGTCATTTTAATCAATAACTATTTACATAAATGTCTCTATATCTCTGATTAATCTATTATGTATTAAGTTAATAATTTAAGATTTTTTTTTTGTTGTTAAATTAATCCATAAACATGGCTACTTCTCAGAAGAGAGCACACTTTTCTAAGATTTAAGCTATTATCAGAAGTGGTAGTCCTGAAGCATGCTTAATTTTAAAAAATCGAGCGTAACCTTTATCAGATAAGCACTCATTAGACTACTAATCACATTGGTTTAACTTACCTAACAGGTATTTTTTATGCTAAAAATTTTAATAGTAGTTTTAAATTAAAAATTAGGATAGGTATTTAAAATAAAAAGTATCGATTTTGATTATATATATATAATTATAGTCTTAAATGCAAATTTAATATATACATTTTATAATGAACTATGAATAAAAATTACTATAATTTAAATCTATAAAATAATTTATTTTAAAGGATAAGATTTAATTTTAAATAATCTCAGATATGTCGTATTTAATTTTATACTATTTATAATTACTATCCAATACAGAGAGAGATTTCAAAAATGCAAATTATATTCATTTTTTATTTCTTCTTTCGCTTTCTGTTTATAATTTTTTAAATTTGCATTTTACAGAAAAAAAAAATACATAAAAGTTTTAAATTTAAGAAATTAATAATCGTGCTCTCTTTTATTCCAGAATCTGCTTACATATATTTAGCAACGTGTAGGATTCGGGAAAGTTAAAATGGGCCTTCGTATATACAAGAACCAGATTTTAAAGAAAATTTCGGGCTAATTGGTGGAGTATGTTAACAAAACACATTTGGAGAAAGTCCCGGGTACACGTGCAGTGTCCACCTGCCAAACTTCAATCCGTTCCCTTCCATTCAGCGTCACGTGCCAAAGGTGTGCCCCAGCTGCGACGGGGCGGAGGTGACAGCTACACATTTAGCCCAAAGCTATCATGAAAGTCATTCACGATTCAGAAGTCGTTCTTTTGTCGTCGCTTTGGCGTCAAACCTCCTCTCATCATTCCCACGATTTCAATAGAAGTTGCCACATAGACCTCTTCTATGTTTAGCTTCTTCGTTTCGACAGTTCATCGTATACTAAACAATGCCATACCTGCTTAAACTACAATGCAAACTTTGTCAAGTTTAAACACGCTATCAAAATATTTTGATAACTTTATTAAGAATTTTGACGTTTTGACATTTCGAAAATATTAAATAATAAAACACATTTTTATTATTTAATTACTTAATTCAATAAAATTATATCCAAAATTTCAAGCGAAAGATATAAATAATAAATATGCAGTCATTTAACATAAACGTTTTGAATAATTTGTAAAAAACAATAAAATGAAAAAAACAGAATATAAATATTGTTTTGTTTTATGGTGTAGAATTATATTTATTTCGCAAATTTTAAAATAAAAATATATTTTTTTATTACGAAAGGAATAAAATAAAAGTGATTTTAATGAGGAAAAATTTATTTCTGATAAGTTATATTATTTTTAATTCAATTTTTCTCAAATCAACTGATTTCTTACATGTTACCACGAATAGCAATAAATAAATTTGATGTTTAATTTCCTCGATTTCTCTTCGATTATTTAAATATTTATTTGTAAATTCTACAATATTCTACAAATAAATAATTTTAGTTTTTATAATTTTTTTCTTTTAAATTTCTGTTAAAATTTATAAACATTTTTTTACTTATTTTGCATTTAAGATCATTTCAACTTTTATGCATATTTCAATGAATTTCTACATTTAGTAACGATTTATCTAAAACAGATTTGTACTTTGTAAAAAGTTTTCAATTTTTTATCATTCCAGATAAATTAATTAAAGATATACTTCAAAAATAAAACATGTTTAATGCTACAAAATTGCAGAACTAATTACAGATGGATAGATCTTGATATATATATTTTTTAAAGCCGAATTGAGTAATTACACGATTAACATGACTGTTTTTTTCTTATACTTTATTAGGTATGCTAATACTACTTTTTTAAGTATACTGTAGTATATACATTTTAATACTGATTATTAAATTAATTTCCAAATTAGGCAATTCACGTATTAGGACTATATTAATATAGTACTAATACGAACTTACGTAAATAATTTTTAAAAAGAATGTATAACATTAACATGTAAGTTTACTGTACAAGTAAATGTTGGCTGGCTACAGAGGATCATTGATTTCAGAAACCAAAATTACCAGTACAAGAAAGACTTTTTAAACCTTATACATTTATATCTTTTTTATTATCAATAAAATTAATAATAAACAAGTTGACTTTTATTTCCTTATCCGGAGGTCATAGAAATAATTTGTTCTTACTTTAATCGTGACAAAGAACAGATAAAATAAAATTAAGTACAAATTATGAAAGTTAAATTTGTTGTCTAGTATTATCGATTTATATCAACAAAGTTTTTTCTCTCAATCAAATTATCGGTAAAATTAATATTGATATCAATTATACATCATATGTGATCATATGGGATAAATTATATGGGGATAAATGGGAGAT
>NW_019385159.1:299331-329054 GCF_000671375.1 Centruroides sculpturatus | reverse complement strand
TTTTTGTACGGTAGACTATTTAGAAATGAATGCAAACAAACTGATGACTATAACTTTGTTTTTCTGTTTGTGCATTGATATTACATAATTTATAACATTTCAAATAAAGTGGTGTATAAATTTAATTAATTTACATTAATTAAATTCATAATGATAACTTCAATAAAACATAATGACAACTTTTCAAAATTTATCATTTTTTCTTTATCATTAAGAAATTATTAATTTTACATTTAACTGTTGAACAATTGAACAGTGTTGAGCAATTTATAGTTATTTTTCATATTTTATTTTAATAATAAATAATATTCCAAACGAAAAAGTTTTTCTAAATAAAGTTTATTGAGTATTACATTTCAAATTTTGGACTGGAAAAAAAAACTGTTTTTGACTGCTTAGTTGCCAAATTACTATGTAACTTTATATTTTAATATTACTTTTAAAATATTTAAATTTTTATTACTATTTTAAGAAATAAAAATAAGAAGTAAAATTATTAAAGTAATAATTAGTCCCAAAACATGAAAATGAGCCTCATTGATAATTAATGACATTATCAGATGGCGACATCACCGCCAATAAATTATACTGCTGCCATCTGATGGAAAAACTTGTAAACATAAAAATCGGGCTTTGAATTTTATTTTTTTATTTTAGAAAATTTCTTATAAGTTTCTTACTTTGTTGGGTTAAAGTATTGATACTTTTTTAATGAAAGTGATCAAAATTGCTCTCAAAAATTGATTAAAATGTAAAGAACAATAACAATTAACATTATAATATTTCGTTCGTTATTTTGGGTATTTCGCTTATATTGTATCTTTTTTTCTTTTTATACTCTTTCCGCCCTGTGGGCATTAGGAGGGCCTCTTATAGCAGGCCCATTATGGATTTGGCCAGGCCCACAATGGAGCGACCGGGTGGTGAGGGACGGAACCCGACATATCCGAACGGACCAACCCCCGAAAAATTCTTGAGGATTCCTTGACCCGTCCGGATTCGATCCCGGATCCCCCAGAGCGGTATTGACCGCTCGGCCATCTGGCCATTATCTTATATTGTAGCTATATTCCGATACATCAGTAAAATATAATACAATTCTAGAGATGGAAGCCTTAAAACAGCTTTTTAAAATATGAAAAGAAAAATAATGAAAACGTTCATCTAATTTTTTCTGGCTTGAAAATAAAATAAGAAAAACAAAACGTTAAGAAAAAAAACCCTTAAGAAGTAAAAATATTGTGAGGTATGCGACGACGAGGGCGCCCCTCAACAGCGAAAAAGGAAGTTAGTGGAGTCACGCAACCGGAGAGTTGTTGGACCGTTGCCCCGCCATTTTTGGAACCGTGTATCCGTTTCCGAACGAACAATAAAGTGTGTTCTTCTTAGTCTCAACTAGTGATGTAACGAATATTCGGTTACTATTCGGTATTCGGCCTATTCGGTCTATTTTTCGCTATTCGGCCGAATACCGAATATTTAATCACTATTTGGCCGAATATCGAAAAACGGGAGTAAGAAATAACAAAAACACAGTAAATTAATCGTTTTGGTATTTAGATTTAATGTTATCGGGTTAGTGTTGTTTGTTTATATTTATTTATAACTTATAACATACACAAAATAAAAAAAAATAATATTAGTCACATGTATTTACAATTAATAATTACAAAGATCAGCAGACGTACACACCTTTTCGTTCGAGAATCGTCGCACATCTGAGGTCTGACCTTGCCTATTTTTCTTTTTAATTAAGCGCTCTTCCCTTTCTCTTTCCTCTATCGCTCTAGTCCACATACGCATACATCATAATACGCGCTCACGATACTTTCGATTCGTCACTTTTCCGTCGTAGATTTCCAATTTTACAATTACGTGACTCTTAGCCTGGTGATAACGGAGAAAAGAGACAGATAGGATGTCGGTATAAGTTACAGTTATCATTTCACAGATTCGAGACAACTTGGTAGCCCCAACGCCCATGCACGCTGTCTTTCATTACAAGCATTTAGCTTTCCGAAGTCTATGACAATTGCGAATTTCGCGCCAATAAGCTGCCTCGACTTGTTCGATTATGTTATCAACTCAATTTCCTATTTATTTTCACATTTTCACTTCATGGTCCTTCTCTGTTCTTTTTCCGTTATTTACACGTGTAGGTCATTTCATTGTTATCCACATTTGATATCATCATTTATCACATACTGCCATGACGCTCATGTATGTCCACTACAACTGTCAAGAATTAACGCGATTGGCGAAGCGTAATGACAGCAGGCCAATAGTCAAGGTCAATACAAGGTCGTTACCATAATCCGGTTTGCGCGCCAATTTTCGTAAGTGCGTTAATCAAGCCGAATAGTTTGGCCGGATATTCGGCTATTCGGCCACGCTCCTGGCCGAATATTCGGCTATTCGGCCACGCTCCTGGCCGAATATTCGGTATTCGGCCTGAGGCCGAATATACTATTCGTTGCAACACTAGTCTCAACCCTTTCTGTGTTATTGCGCATAGTCGTATATAAGGCGACAATTTTTAAAAAAATTTCCAACAAAATAAGCAGCAATGTATTATATAATGCTATGCAACAATAAATATTTTAACACCTATTTGTCTTTGTTTTTTCCATTTGATTTCATTCAAATGAAAAGAACAAAGACAAAAAGAACTAGAGAAAAAATATAGATCATAACGGAATGGCGGAAAGGAACCAAAACATGGGAGTAGGCATTATAATTTATGTAACGATACTTTTTGTCCCTCGAGAATTTTGAATAATTTGCAAGATCTCAGCACCATTTGTCATATTCAAAATCAAAATCATCCAAAAAGAAGATTTTTATTTTGAATATGACAAATATTGCGGATTATCAACGATAGTTCAAAATTCAATGAGAAATTTACAATGGATAAATAATGCTGTGTATGAACTTTCGCTCGTTTGATTAAAAGAGTAATCAAATAAGGTTAGAATTCTGTCTCGGATTAATAAAAACAAATTTTTTCTGCAATAAATACATTCTTAAAATTGTGTACGAAAGTCAAACAATAGCATTGCATATTATAGTTTAGGTCCGAGAGAATTAAAAATTAAAAAATTTCTTATTAAGGTAAAAAAAAGTTTAGGATTTTTTAACAAACGCAGTGAATATCTTAAAATAGAGTGATGCCCGAACAATAGCCTTCGGACCAAATTCGGCTCCGGGCTATAGTTTGGGTCATAAAATATTAATCTACTCTGTGAACACATCTGACACAGTTATAAATATAGAAAGACACCTATTTTTGTACGGTAGACTACATTACAAAATATTTGTGGAGGCCGCTCACGACTTATAAGCAATTTGGCTTGTCAATCAAAAATCCGGGCACCACTATTAAAATGCATAAAATATTACTTAAAGCATTAAAACAACAGATTAAACACAAAAGAGACGGTAAAAATTAATTTTTCTAAATGATTTTGCCATTTCTGAAGCCAAAACTGTCAGAAAGCTTTACCACTTGACAATTAAAATTTTTATTTAGTGGTAAATGTACTTTTTGCATTTCTCTTCATTTAAAAACAAAAAGGAAAATTTTAGATTATTAAAAATGATTATTTAAAACTTGCTAAGTAACATTATGCTAAGCATTAAGAAACGTATTAAGTTCATCTCTCACATAATGGTTTGCTAATAGTGAGGTAAGTACATATTAAATTTGTCATACAAAATTCTTCCTCAATAATTATGAATTTTCGCAACTTGGAATAACTGAAATAAGTTTCGTCGAATAAAAAGTACTTGAAGATTTTAAGTTGATTAAATACGCAATTAATTATTATAGCTTTAAATTTTATTGCTTTCCTCAGTAGCTGTGAAAACTGACATGAAGCCGTCCATTAATTACGTGAATAGTATTTGAACTCGTCATCCCCTTTCTCCGTTTTGTGTACAAAAATGTACATTTGACAAACTTCCTCTTCCTTTAATTACGTGTACAATAGTTCTTGGATTTCCCGATATTAAAGAAATGACTTTAAAACGTTCTGCAAATATTTTCTTTTAAGTCTACTTACTATTCACATAAATAGTAAGTATACTCATAAGAATAAATTCTCATGCCTCTAATACCATTAATAGCAATCTACGTAGACACTCTACGTGTCTCGATTCGATCCCTCCCGTTTGAGTATAGTGTTGTAATCTACTATTCGCGACTCTCTTCCCCTTACATTACACTTACATCTAATTAATGGACGGCTTTACTCTACAAACTGTTGTATGGTACAATAAAGAACGCTAGGAAACGAATATATAAAATTAAAGAAGCAGAGGGCAGGATACATTTTGCAATTACTGGAGTAACTCCTCAATATGGTTGTCCAGCAATGGAAAAGAGCGAACAACGCTTCGACCCAAAATATTCATAATATATTATAAAGATCGGATACAGAGGTAGAACGATACAGCACGATTTTATAGCTCAGACAAAATAAATACGACTTTAGGGTTCAGAAGACAAATAGTGTGTATATGCAATATATAAGAATTGGTGAGTGTAAATTAAAACTTACTTTAAAAATCCAGCAATGAGTTGAGTAATTTTCTCGTCAACAAAGTTTAAATTGTTTGTGGAACGATCTATTATGAGATATTATTTTAAAACTTTTTATATTATTAATTCTTATAAAACGCGAGAAGCTTAATTTTCAGGGTAAAGATGAATTTTATAAAAAAAGACAAACGAGCTATTATTTATTGTGACAATTTTAGTAGTGCAATTTTAGTAATGCTCTCAATTTTAGTAGTGCATTGTCCCTGTACATAATACGCTTCCTGTTAACAATAGAGTCATGCCGGTCATCTATCTAACTCTTCAGGAGAAAATTTTTGAATTGAAATAACCTGACTTCTAGTAACTATACACGAACTTCCAAACCGGAAGTTCGTGTATAGTTACTTGGGGCCTCCTGCCGCTAACTTTACCATATCTGATCTCAGTTATCATCTATCTTACTCTGTTCTCAAGATTAAGGAAGAAAAGGAGAAACAGACTGTAGATGGATATCAGTGGAAATTTACAGATCTGCAATTTTTGAATAATGCATCCAAAAAAAAAAAAAAAATGTAAATACTGATAAGGAGTAAAATCTTCATTAAGTCCGATCCCACCCGAGATATAATACATAATACCCCTCTATCTCTGTATACACTCGACCTTTAATCAACATAATTTAATAGCATCAACACACTAATATCCGAACCGACCTGCGAAATTTCAGAAATTTTCGACAAAAGGTAAAGGAGTTATTAAGCTTTAAAGTAGGTGAAAAAATCGTGTTCCACATATACACACTAACATAAAGAAAATATAAACCTAACTTTTTTTTATTTCTTGATGTTTCGAGGTCCCCGAGTCCAAATTGTAAAACGCTAAAAAGATTTCTAACTCATTCAAAAAATCATTTTTTAATTGATCACCTTACCTTCCTTTTGTTATATATAATAGTCGAAAAAGTAAAATTTGTTTCCAAAAATTTATGAAAATGTGCAGAAGTAGCTTTTTGTACAACGTTAAAAGTATTTTTATTTCTAGTACACTTATTGACAAAAAAGTTACGCATCAAAAAGGAGTCATCGGAAACTTTATCAGTGTGAATTTAATAACTATGGTAATAAGTTGAATGATTACAATATCATAGCAAATAAAAAACCTTCAGCAGAACAATGACACAATTTAAATGACTTTTTAGTATCTTATACGACCTCCTTTTGCATGGGTACATATTGCGGCGACGTGGTCGGGCATGAAGACACTTTACAATCCTGAGACACTTTACAATCCTGAGACAGATTCGCTCACTGATCATTCACACTCGTAGATGGCCAAAGCTGGAGTCCATCTTGTCTCACAAATGCTCCATGGATGAAAAATCTAGAGGCCAAGCAAGCCAAGAAAGTACAGCAACGTGATAGAAATATTCCTGTGAAACTCTACTTGTGTTTAGCTTAGCAATATCTTTCTGGAAAATGGCTGTTTGCAGTCTGTTATGAAAGTCAATATATGGGAGCACATGATTTTCTGAACTCACTGCTGTGTCCACTGCTAGGAGAAATCGACTGTCATGTGAAATGACTCCTCAGACCAGCACTCCAATAGTAGTAGTAGTTTGCCGCTCAATAGTAAAGACAAAATTGAAGGGTATTCACTAGTGGTCTTATAATCTAACCGGGTGTTGGCCAGATGGACGAGCGGTCAAGGTGGCAGCCTACCGCTCTGGGGGACCCGGGATCGAATCCGGACGGGTCAAGGAATCCCCAGGAATTTTTCGGGGTGGTGGTCCGTTCGGATATGTCGGGCCCCGTCCCTCACCACCCGGTCGCCCCATTGTGGGCCTGGCCGAACCCATAATGGGCCTGCTATAAGAAACCTTCTTAGTGCCACAGGGCGGAAAGAGTAAAAAAAAAAGAAATCTAACCGAGTGGTTATCCGTTACCAAACAAAACCGAGGATTTATCGCTAAAAATGGAATGGTGGAAAATTTACTTGTACTACTCGCCTGCTATTGGTACGGGAAGAAACAGAGGTTTTTCCCGTTCTATAGCTGTACTTCTATCTGTTTCTGGATAGTGGACAAAGACACCATTGCAGCTATTCCTGTTTGGGTCACGATTATATCTCCTGATGGTCTGTCTGAGGTATACAGGGACTTGTTGTCACCATGTATGTGTGCCTTGATGTATCCACTGCTGCAACACTGTTCATAGTCAGACAAAAACGGCTCAGAAAGGATATTCGGCGAAACGGTCAATCTTTTTTCCTTAGCCATAATATATGGCTTTTATCAAGCTCCATCAGCTACGCGCAATGTCTTTGACTACGTCATACAGCATGCCTGGCGTAAGACATTCAAACAACAGGTACTGAAAATTCTGAACACAGTGAGTGTCTGCGAGTCATCTTATAGTATTCTGCAATAAATATTTTAAAGCACTCAGATAGCATTATGTAGTGTGCAATTGGACAATTACTGTAATCATGTACAAATCTGATACATAGCTCCGTGCCGAATTTTGCAGTAACTTTCTGGTCAAACTGGTCAACTATCTGGCGGGTAACTTTCAATGAGTATATATTTTCTTTTGCAATTTACATAGTTTTAGAATTTTATTTACAAAATCTTGCATTTTAATTATTAATATCTTTACAAGAATATTTTTTCGCTTTTCAAACGTTATATATTACATATAATAAAAATGAAATTGTTATTAAATTAAATTTTGTAATCGCTCAGCCGTATAAGAAAACTATTGATAGAATTATTAATTAAATAATTACTTAGGTTTTATATAAATTACTCAAATTTTATGAATGAAAAATAAAAAAATAGAAATTTATCTCAACAAAATTTAAAATTTAAAATATTTTCAGATGGTTAGAATTTAAAACATTTAACTTTAACATTAATCAAAGTCAAAATTTCAGTAATATCTTCGATTTTTCTTTGATGTAATTTTTTCTCAGCAATTCAAAAACTTTCGTTACGTAATTAAAATTTTAAAGTGACGTTTAATATATTACTGGAAATTATCACTAAGTTACATAAAACATTCGTTATATGTACAACGTTATGCAAGAACTTGTTATTTAATATTTATCAGACATATACAATTTCCATTTCTGTATAACAGACATTACGGATATAAACTTTCTAATTAAGTTATTATAATTATAAATCGTAAAGAAGCACATTACTAATTTTAATTGGGAATCCTAAGAATATTATTCATTTACAACAAAGTAGTAAGTGTTTTAAATGATTTGAATTAAGAAAATTTATATTTATAATTATTTTTAGATATAATTTAGTAGCATGAGTTATCCTTACACTTTTTAAATGAAATAATTGTTATTAAAATTTTTTCAGATAATATAAAATTACAGAAAATGTTTATAACGTTTACCTCTTTTCTCCTATTTTATTCTTCCTTAACGATGGCCTGCTTTCCTCAACAGTTATGTTTGTATCTAATCAATAATAATTCAAATAATTTTTATTACTTTATAAAAATATTTCTAATAAATTTTCTCATTACAGCAAACGGTATAGATGATAACGAATATTGTTTAACTCCTGAGTGTGAAAATATTGGTAATTGTTATAATAATTTATCTGATTTTCAGATTTTATTAAATAACGTTTAAATTGATTATTTTAGCGAAAATTTATGCAGCTTCAATTAATAAAAGTTTTGATCCTTGTGAAGATTTTTATTCTTTCGTGTGTCACGGATGGAAAGAAAAGCATAAAATTCCAACTAGAAAATCTCAATGGGACATGTTTTCCAAATTATATTTCAATGTTTTAGAACAATTACATGGTAAGTTTGTTTACTTTCTTAAATTTGTATTTAATTTATATAAATTTGGATGTTTCCTGATCGTCCGAAACGTATGTGAAGAGATAAAGTATGTTACCACAAATTACGTTTACAAATTCTATTGAATTTGAAGAGCGCAATCGTCATTTTACATTTAGTGCTGGAATATTGACACTGTTATAAGTTTGAGACTCGTTGGACAGTCCTATCTAGTGTCCATATAATAAACCAAAATTGTTTATTTCTCAGTTATGGATTTCATTCCTAATAACCTACCCATATCACCAGACTTTGACGTTAACAATCAATCTCATCGTAATGAGTAAAATTAAACCTTTCAATATAAAGCAACAAAAACATTAATCAAAAAGAAAACTCCACTAGAATTTGCCTACCTATTTTTATTTTTTAATGGAAAATCTTCAAAAAAAGGCATTATAATCAAGCAGGACCATGGAGGACTTATAAATGGACTGGAGATAGAGCGGTCCTTGTTAACCTTTTTCTTTTTTTTTTTTAACAAATGAAACAAGTAAAATGTTTCTTTATTAATAAAAGGGAATCTTAAAGATTTATTTTATGAGAGTAAAAATAACGTTAATTTTATGGGATTTAGAATCACTATGAGCCTTAAGTTTTCTCGTGGCCGGGGAAAAATCCCCATATCACTAAATATGCTCGAATACTCGAGTATTTAGTATTTTAACTAGGAAACTAGAAAGTATTTTAACGACAAGTCTTTTCTTATGCCGATAGGACAATATCGTTTCAAAATTTTTTGCTTAATGTGTTTGTTTAGAATCGCTGGAGTACTTAAATTTAGCGACATCAGAGATAGAGAAAAAAGTTCATAACTTATATAAAGGCTGCATGAGAGAAAGTAAGTTGGAATAACAATAATAATAATAATAATAATATAAAATAATGTCATTAAAATTAATAATTTAACAATGTTTTTCTTTATATATCAGCAAATACAGAGTCCTCGGGGATAAAACAGCTTAGAAAAATTTTGAATAATCTCGGTGGTTGGCCGATTCTTGGTTACGGATTACAAGATAATTACGATTGGCTGAATTCTTTAGTCTGGATAACAAAAAATCTTGGTGCTAAAACTTTTATATTAAGTTTATATGTTGCTCCCGATAGAAAAAATACATCAAAATATATTTTATACGTAAGTCTTGTTGTATTTTTATTTAATTTACGATAAGCTTTCAAATTATTTGGAACACCAAAATGTAAATATAATTTGTTATAAAATCTTATAAAGTATTAATATATTTAAAAGTTAATCATTTAAAAAATAACATTCAAATGTATATATTTTATTTTAAAAAGTGTTCTTATCTAATTAATGCTCATAAGTTATATTTATGCGATGACGTATAATGGTTAATTTTTGAACCACTAATATTTTCTTAATCAAAATTTTTTTGAAAAACGCTTTAAAATTATTTTCGTAAAATTTATATTTTTTGAATTATTAACTAAAACGCAATCATATAATTTCAATATTTGATAAATTATACATTTAAATAAACTTAACACATTCGAGTATTAATCAGCTTAAGAACGTTGTTGCCCTTCAGAATTCATCTAAGAATCACTTAATATTTGCATAAAATAACTATTGACGAGACAATGTCTCGTTTTGTACTCAACTTGCTCATATCCTTCGTTGATTAAGAATTTCTATGTAATATAATAAGCGGAGTTATAGCCCGGTTATTTAGGCGATTATCTGGTGATGTTTCTATATACATATCGGGCTTCGCGATGTTTGTTACACTTATATGTAATATAATAAGTCCTATTAATATGTGGAAGTCCTAATAGACGATAATAATTAACAATAAATGATTTATGCTTCAAAGACGTCTTGCAAACATCAAATTTTATACGTGGTAACACAGGAGAAAATCTGTGCAAGAACTCTGTACCCACGGAATGTATCTTAATTGTCTTGTTTCCTACGATTAGCATATAGCTAGTTATCATTAACAGTCTTCAAGTTAGACTGACATAGAACTTTTCAATTTTTATTTAAAAATTATGGTTATATTGTCTATAAAAGTAGCTGTTACAAATTAATTTTCGTTATTCTTCATGTAACACAATTTCGAATTTTGGCAAATTTTAAGAATTTTGTAGATGGTACTAGTTGCTACGTCCTTTCTCTAGCTAATGTCTGGAATACCGGTAGTGATAAGAAATTGCATAATTTTTCGATATGATGGTGATCAGTAATCGTTAATTTTTAACCACAGTGATTTGTTTCCGGTGAACGCTATCATAGTTTCTCTGACATGGCTTGCAATTGTGTCATCACCTTCCTCGTGATTATAAGTGTTCCAATGACGATTTATGAACTCGTAATTTTACTGCAACCTATTGAATGTGAGTTGATGTTTAAAAACAAGTGTTACACACAAATTAATTAATTTATTCATTGACTTTTAAAAAAATATTGTACGAGAGAAAATGAAAAAAAAAAGGATTTAGAATCACTTGTTTCCTACGATTAGCATATAGTAGCAAAACTGATATAAACAGTTTTATATTTACACTGATCACTTAAATATTTATACTTGAAAATTGCATATAAAAAGAGTTTCGTCTTGGTCTTTACTTAAACCTATTTACACATTACCTAATAATATGTCCAGCTTTAGAAAATAAACATTTACAAGAAACCGAAGATTTGAAATCTGAAAGTTTCTCCTGCGTAATTAAAGACAAGTATGAGTAATTATAGGTATCTCTCGTACAACACGGCACTTTTACAACATGGTTTCGCTCTAATAGGATTCGAGAATTTGGGAAATATTTCGTACAAAATTTCACAACTTTTAAGTGCAAACTCCGTTATTCGATATTTTTTTAATGCAAGTTTCATGCGTGTTGTCTCAAATTTGCCCACGGATTTTAGAATATTTAAATTTTCAATTTCTTTTGTGCCTTTCGTCAAGTTTACTTTAATGAAAACTGATAGTGCAAGTTTTTCTTCCTTGTCCCAGCTTTTCTATCAACCGGGTGTCGCTGTCAGCCTTTAAGACTGTCACCGTGGTTTGTTTTTGTAAATTAATCTTCATGTTTAGTAAAATTTATTTGAACATTTTGAGGTAAGTGTTATTAAGTTTTTAAAACGTAGATAAGCAAACATTCGTAAAACTGACGAATAAAATACGGCGGTATTTCGGTATTCGAACTGTTCTTAACTCGAAACCGCATCAGAGTAATAAGTATGATAAGGTAAGAATCTGAGATAACAGAGCAAGACACTAGCTCTTGGTTCTCTAATTATTTTTTTCACTGTCGTGTGAGCTCATAAGGACTGTTTGATAACTCTTCGTGTTAATAAGTGTTCCAATTCCTAGCGCAGGTTTTCGGAAACATATTCAAGAACTTTTTGAAATCAAACTGTTCTCATGTTTTGTATCGAGTACTTTTATCTTTATGAGGAATTGCTGGATTAATTTGAATTAAACCTATAAATAGCTTTTTTACCTGTAAAAATGTGATTTGTAATAAAAATAAACGTAATTGTTTAATATTTAACAAATATCACACAGTTACAATTCAGTGAGTGCAAATGTTTAAAAATAAAAATAATAATAAATAGTAAAACCTGTTCAACATAAACATGACAAAACTGTACAACAAAGGTGTTTGCAGAGGGGACAAATAGGGTATTTGCCCTCCCTTAAGATTAAGTAAAAAATTCCGCAAATAATTATCTTAAAAGTAATCCTCAACCATGGGACGCTTTGTATATCTTTTTTTGTTGATGCAATGCTGTATTCTATAATCTACTTGTGAAAAAAAATCCAAAAAATTAAATAAAAATTTATTAATGTAATTATTTGTTTCAAAGCTTTGCTTTCCCTTGGATTTTCTGCGGACGCCTCTGCTGTATAATATACTGATCAATCGAAATCAAGTAATTGATTCTGAATGTTTCGGTTATATTTTAATATCAAAGTTGTTTTTTTTTTCTCCTGTAGATAGATCAATCTTCTTTAGGCATCGGAATGAACGAATTGTTGAACACTTCTTCGAGTGGCAAAGTAAGAACAGACATTGATTATTACAGAGAGATAATATTAAATATTGTTTATCGTTTACATTCGTGGAAAGACATATTTACGATAAGAAAGGAAATTAACGAATTGATTGAGTTCGAAGCATCTTTGGCCAGTGTAAGTTGTTTTTATTTTTTAATGTTATATTTCTAGAAGACGTAAGCTCGTTTCACGAACTTGACTGTACTGTAAAAATGCACAATAACAGGGACAGTCTGTTAAGCATCAGTGACAAGGTCATTGTACGTTACCAAAAAGGAGATCTTGAACTTCATAAAACTTCCAGAGCCTTAATCGAGCACCGCGCATTGTCCAGCCAAGATATAGGAAACGATCTGTACGTTTAAAATCGGAAATTTGGAAATTAATTTCCAATTGTTGATTTTAAACGAAACCAGCCCACACCTACTTCTTTTGGCAAAGCTGGAAGATTAAATCGTCATATTTTTTCAGCTGTTTGTAAATCGGAGTATCGGAACTCTACCTTTGTTTAAATCTGTATATTGTAGTATTTTTGAGCCATAGAATACAGACTTTTATCTTAGAACATAATAATATAATAAAAAAATTAATTATGAAATATTATATTTATGATATATACAGTAATGTAAGCTAATATTGTATAATTTATAATAAATTAAAATTTTTATACTTATTTTATAATGTTAATGATAATTTCATTTTAATTAATTTGTCATTTAAAATTTAATGCTATATTATTTCAGTTTAGCAAATCCAACGTTGAACGAAAAGATAAAGAAAAATTATACAATAAAATGACAGTTCGTGAGTTGCAAGAAATTTTTGGACCAAATGTAAGTCTCATTAATGCTTTTATTTAAAAATAAATTCTGTTTAATAAAATTTTAAATTTTTAAAAAGATTAATCTATTCATTATAAAATCAAAATTTTATGGAAAATTATAGCGCTTTTTTTTAAAGCTAGAGGAAAAAAGTTAATTAAAATATAAAATAATTACTGAAACTTATTTTTTATCAGGTTAATATCACTTATTACTTAGGAAAAGTTCTAGAAGATATCTTTAATGTGTCAGATGATATGGAAATTGTAGTACCAGTACCAGAATATATGAAAAAATTAGGTGAATTAATCGGAAAAACTAATAAAAAGTGAGTATAAATCAAAATATAAATATAACATTAAAAATTTATTTATTCACGTTAATATTTTAAAAAATTTCGTTAAAGAGTAATTGCAAATTACATCGGTTGGAGAGTTATGCTTAGATTTAGTTCATTTACAATAAAATCCTTTCGAGACTATAAATATGGACTGATGACTAATCCTATAGGATCAGAGAGAGAAAAACCTTTGCATGAGTATTGTTTAGAAACAATCAACATGTTATTAGAGTATGCTTTAGGAAGTATCTATGTGAAAAATCATTTTTCTCATGATATTAAAGCCGATGTAAGTTTTAATTTTATTTTTATTTTTTAATATCTTTATATTAAAATGGCATTAATAATTTCTAAGGCTATTTTTATCAGTAAAACAAGTTCCTTCTATTTAAATAAAATATTTTTTTTTGTATTTTTATTTGTATTAATAATACATACAGGAAAAAGTTTGTGAATTATTGTATTTTAAAGATTAATGCAAATTAATTAATTTACATAAATTTTCACAAAATAATTATGTAAATTAAAATTATAAATCAAAATTAAGTATTGTTTCATAAGCGGTGTCTTGTCCAAATAACGTGTAATTTATCCTAATATTAATTTTCGATGTTATTAATTAAAACTATTAAACTTGAAACACATTTAAATGTCACAAATACTTACAAAGTAACAAGTCACCAAAAATTCACAAAAAACAACAGCATCGTGACAACAACAACAGGTGCATTATCGTGGAGCTAAATCCATGTTTTCTCACCACAAGTCAAATCGTTTTCTACTAATTGCTTCACGCAAATGTTGGGAAACGCTCAAATAATATTCTCTGTTAACAGTTTGGCCAGTCGGAAGGAATCAGCGATACATAAACCACGACAATAAAAGGAAACGGTCAACACGACTTTGACGTGGTCTTTTCGGTCATGCTTCACCTTTCCAGCGACATTCACTTGATTGTTGGTTTGTTTTGTTAGTTACGGCAACGTAACACTTGGGGATCTGCTTAGGAGAATGCCTTCCGGGAGGTATTTTAAGGATAACTGGCCCTATTTATTTCTTAAAGACGTGGAGAAAACCAGGAAAACTCCACATGGCCAGCCCGTCCTGGGTCCTTAAGGCTGGTATACACGGTAAGGAAATCCTTTGAGGATTAACCGTGATTTTTTTTTCTATCTATCCATTTTTAAATAAAAATAATTCTTTATACGCTGGGAGATATTTTAATAAGTTTTGTAAATTACTATGTTCGATCCAGCCAGTTATATCCGAGTTTTTTTCGTCTGTTAAGCACATCCTTTGAGGATTTCCTTACCGTGTATACCAGCCTTTAGTCTCGAGTTTTTCGTGTTGTACTCGAATTGACGTCATTGAACTCACTCGTGTTACCATGACTCACATAATCTGTAGTCTCGAGTTAGACCCATCGAGCGAACTCGAAAGGCAAGCGGAAGTAGGTCATATTCACTTGTTTACGTGTGTCGTTAATTAAGCATGATGGGATTATTTACAATGCATATGAGTTTGCGACTATAACGATTCGACCAATCAATTTAACCGTAAGAAGTTGTAAACAAATCAACGTGAATTAGTTTTCACGTGTTATAGTTAAAAGTTTTGTCTTATAGCAATATAGTACCCAGAAACAAAATGGAAACCTCCACTGTTTTATTTTAAAAAATAAGCGAAGAACAAAAAGAAATATTAGTAACATATATAGAAAATAATAAGAAAATGAACAGTGGAAAATTAGACAACGAATTTACAAGAAAAAGACAATTCGAGATGTGGAGAGAATTAGTTGAAAAATTAATTATGTATTGGTGCTAAAAAATTTGTTGTGTAATGGAAAAAGTATTTTAATTTAATCCTTTCTTAACATAGTTTTCTTCCTTGATCTATTTCTTAAATTGCTTTGTTTATTAAGATTATTTATTAATCAGAGCTTAACACTTCTGGTTAATAAATAATCTTAATATAGTGTCTATGCTCTTAATTATTTATACATATAATTTACTATTATTTTATTTCTATCTAAATCTCTGACTTCAGCTACGTGTTGTTCATCAGTTGAAGTGGATGATCTACCAGAACGTGGTTCTTTGACGCGTTCTCTGTCGTCCTTGGGCATCTTGTACTACTCCAAAACTCTTGTTTTTTTGTATACAGTCGTCACCAAAGGTTTTTTGTAACATTTGCAACGTTTTTGTGGCAGTAATTCCGTTGCAAAAACAAAATGTAATTCATTTTCTTTACTCAATTGCATTTAACATTTTGAAAAATTGCCGGTGCAAAAATTTTTTACACACATAAAGCAAGCGTTTATTTGCAAACAAAAACAGACTATGACAAACGAATTGCTGCTAGATAAAAGTACCAAACTCCGAAAAAAACGACGACAACATCCTCTTCCACGCACACAGTTTAAATCAACTATTACTGATACTTTTTGAGTATCAATGCTAAAATACTTTACAGTAATATTTTAGCATTTTTTATTAGATAATGCTAAAACATTGTATCATAGTTTTCATTATATCTGCTATTATAAATTGCATTTGAACTGCGTTTTCATTTCGAAGAAATTTGTAATATTAGAATTTGATTCGGTTTTGATACTGCAATGAACGCTGAAGAACATAATTTATTTTAGCAGAATTTGGACACAGGGAATTTGGATAGAAGAGCCAACTCTGTATTTAATAAAAATTATTTATATAATGTATTTAAAAATTTAACGTATTTAGTATTTTCTTAATCCAATTAATAAGAGGGCGAGTAAAAAAAATTAGAATGAATTTACTACTCATGAAATACATTAGGCAGAATCCAGGTTAATATGGCCTTTTTCAAAGTAGTTTCCATCGAATTGTTTGTACTTAGACTAACGTATCTGTCTGTCCTGGAAAACATGCTAGAATCCATCTTTTGACAAAGTCTTCAGAACCTCCTCCAACTTCTTCAAAACGTCCACTGATGAGCCGAAACTCTGGTCCCACAGCTCCAACTTCAGACGAGGGAACAAAAAATCACAAGGAGCAAGATCCGGGATGTATAGAGGCTGCTTCACGCATGCGACGTTTTGTCAGGCCAAAAATTAGACAACAACGTCGACACGTGGGCGCTTGCATGATCGTAAAGCTCCAACCAGACGGATGCAGCTCAGGATGTTTTTGTCGGATGTGTTTGGTCAGGATTTTCAAAACCGTCATGTGATACTGCCCAGTAATCGTTCTTGCAGAAGTATTTCATGTTGCTAAACCATTTCGCAGTAATCAAAAAAGAAAATTATTATTATCTTTTCCACAAACCGAACAACCAGAACGAACATTAGCCTTTTTTTTCGCCACGAATGCGTATCAAACTATCAAACATTGAATGTGTGCCATACCCTGTATACAAACGAACCTTGCTCCGTGAGACTGTTTTTATCTCTTATCTGGAATTATAGTTGTGGAGCCCGTATTTCGACTCATCAACGGCCGTTCTGAAGAAGTCGAAGACGATTTCAAAAAACTAGTTCCAGCACATCTTCCAAAATTGGCAGACATATTGGTCCAACTGCATACAACTCGATGGAAACATTGAAAAAGGCCATATCAACTTGCATCCTACTTACTGTATTTCATGTGTAATAAATTCATTCTCACTTTTTTGACTCACTCTCTTAATAAAGAGAAGGAATTAATCCCAAAAAATAAAAATAAAATGAAATAACTTCGAAATCTCATCCATTCTACTCAAAAATTTCTTGTCGGAACGTGAAATGGATAAATATACCTTGAAGGCAATTAATCCTAAATTACTTTTACTTTCCCAGCTCTTATGTACACAAAACAACAGGGAAAATATTCGAATCGTGTCAAATTTGACCCTCCGAGTTTTTGTAAATTTCCACGTTTTAAGACCCCTTAAACCAAAAAGTCAAAGAAACAAAAAATAATTCCGTGTGTGTATGTGTGTTAGCGTCTATTTCGTTTAATATCTCAGTATGGGGTAATGATCAAGAAACGAAATTTGAAATGGTAGTTTGGTAAGGAATATTGATATTATTAAATTTTCGTGGATAAAGGTCGAGGGGGCGGGAAAATAGTGGCTGGTCACGAGTCACATGTCGAAAGAAGTTGGACTTAATGAAGATTTTATTCGTTATTAGCATTTAAAATTTTATATGAAATTCATCACTACCCTCAAAATTAAGCCTTTTGTCATTTTATAATAATTAAAAATATAAAAATTTTTTATAATAAAATCTTATAACAGATAGCACCACACAATTTTATTTATTATAATTAATAATATACTTTAAAAGTTATTTTTTAACAGCCTGGAAGTTAAGCAACCTGTTGACTGGAATTTCTGTATTTGATAATAACTATATTTTTACATCGTCAATTATCCATTTTTACCTATTCTACCCGTTCTGCCCAATCTCTATTTAATTTTTTGCCATTGTTGCCTCAGTTCCTTTTCTTCACTTTCTTTTTATAATCGTCCTCTTAATCTTATTTCTAACAAGAATAATTTTGAGAAGTTTGAATTGTCTATTAAATAGACTGTTATGATAAATCTAGGTATAAGTGGATCGAGTAATCCATAAAGATGTCAATAATTTTTAATGTTTTTTATATTCAATCTCTAGACATTCTTAAAATAAATAATGATTAAATAGTGTTTCTTACTTCTAAGACATTCTCTCTCGATCATTTCTAGTCATCTGCGTAATTTTCTCTCATAAATTTATTTCCATGACACATATTTAGAAATCGTGTTGTAATTACATATCTAGATCTATAGTGCATATCCACTTCCGTATGTTACCTCATTATTTTCACTTAATTAATTTACCAAGACTATGTAAGATGTTGATATTAGACACTAGATTTTTTTCATATCTAATTCATTCTTCTATATGCTTTACAGTCTTTAAACCAACTGTGCCAATACGCGTTTCGGGCTGGTGTCCATCGTCTGTTGGCTAAACAATGTTTATTATTACACAGTATTAACAAAATTGTTTTTTACAAAAATTCGTTTAAACTCCTGATGCACATTTTCATAACGATTTTTAATTTATTGTCGACATGCATAATACCAAATCTACTGTGTAATATAAATATATAATTTCGACGTTATTCTTCATATAATATACAGTACTAAAAAAAATTCCCTAAAACAATACAACATTAAAATTTTCGGATCAAACGCTTTTCCTACCTCGATGTAACTTTTTATTTATAAAAAAATTTTGTACAAGGTATCTGTGTGATATAAATTTTACATTGTTAATTATTTTACATTAGACATTGTACCCGTAGTACTGTATTATATAGTACGTACCTTCAGACAACAGTCAGATATTGCCTGACAAGAATTTAACACCTTACGAACTCTTCCATAAACCGCACTCACATGTTACACGTTATTAATGGTTGTTTTATTGGGCTGCAATTTCAAAAAATTGTAGATCAATAAATTTCCACTGTCGTCCGTTTGTCCGCCTGTCGTTCCTTAATTTCGAGAATATAGTTACGTAGAGGAATAACAAGACCAGATATGAAAACCACGTGGAAAGAAGGCCCCGATTAACTATATACGAATTTTCGATGCAAACCGGAAGTTATGTTATTTTGATTCAAAAAGTTTCTCCTAAAAGCAGTTAATAGAAGACCGGCACGACTCCATTGCTAACGGAAAAGTATGATGTACAGGGGCAAGACACTACAGTACTAATTTAAGGTGGAGAGTATACATTTTAAATTAAATAAATTAAAAATATGATTAAAAATTGACACTCGGCATTGTGATAATGTCACAATAAATAATTGCTTGTTCCACTAGAATATTTTTATTCCAAATTATTACAGCATTTCAATATCTTTTCGTCCCAGAATGTTCTCACTTAAAATTTAACATGAATAATATGTAATTTAAATAGAATGTAAAAAATTTTATATTTTAGAATATCCGTTAACTGTGGAAATAATTATTGATATAATTATTATTATTGTGCATCTTATTATAGATTCTAGAAATGGTGAAAGAAGTAAAATACGCATTTAAAGATATAATACAAGAATCCGAATGGATAGATTATCAAACAAAATCTGTAGCACTGAGAAAGGTAAATTCGTTTTACTTAAAAATATCGTAAATTATATTTAGGGGAGATCGGGGCAACTTCGGCATGCGGGGCAAGTTTGTCAAGCGCTTTTTTTAAAAAACAAATTAAAAGGAGACTTTGGTTATAGGTTAGGCAGTTGAGTTTTATTGGTGGCTTGTTGAGTGTAGTGTTTTTATTGTTCTCCAACAAGCGTAGTTGAATTATCAAGCAAATTTTCATTTTCGTTCAATTCCATATAATATTTTTTTTCCATTTATATTGAATTGGCAGGTTTTGTTATAATTCCATGATAACGAAAGTTACTTTTCCTGTTAGAAGGATGTAACTTCAACTTATTCACGTGGCCAGATCGTGGCTTGGCATTCTGTTCTCAGGGTTGTACTTAATGTTTCGAAATCATGACTAGCGGGGTAAGATCGGCAACATAAAGCCACATTAGAAGCAAAGGATAAAAATCAAACAGATGATAAATGAAAACATGTTTGCATTTGTTATTCATGTATATATGTCTTTGAACTTGCATTTCGTTGTAATAATATTAAATGGGTGTTGGATTTGTATTTCTTTGTTTTAATAGTGAATTCCAACTTATACATTGTTAATAACATAATTTTATATACGTGCCTATCTTGCCCCATTACTGTTGCCCCTATACCAGGGGCAACTTTAATAAAAATAATTAAAATAATTACAACTTTACAAAAAGAGAGAAGTTGCCGATCTTGCCCCTATACCCGGGGCAACTTCGTCAATTTCTCTCTTCTTGTAAAGTTGTAATTATTTTAATTATTTTTATTTCCAAACTGATTTTAACCAGTTCTATAGTAAGGTAACATTCCAATAGACAATATGCAAAGCTTTTTTTTCAGTTTACAGCAGTATTTATTACACAAAATTTAAGTAAAGCTTAACATGCCGATCTTGCCCCGATCTCCCCTATATACTAATAATATATTTCTCTTTAATTAAAGTATAAACAATTCGATATATATATTTATTCTAAATCTTTATTTATAGTTAAAGCATATGATACCGATTATCGGTTATCCATCATGGATAGTAGATGACGATAAAATACATAGCTATTACGAAATGGTAACTTAGAAATGAATTAACTTAACTAAGATATTAATGTATTATACTCATATTTTCTATAATTTAACAAACAGCTGGGAAATATTACAGAAGATGATTTCCTCGAAAGTTCCATTAATATTCTTCAATTCATGGTGAAGAAGGAATTATTAAAATTAACTCTTAACTTCGACAGAAATTCTGAGTAAACTAAACTTTCTAATCACATATATTATTTCTAAAATGAATATTTGAGATATATGTATTATATGGGAAACTAAATCGCATATAATATATCTATAATGGAAAAATTGATTTTAATCAGTATTCCGAAAATATGAGAATTTTATCTCGATTCTTAGATCTTTGATTTTTCATAAATAATTTTTAAAATTTTATTTTAATTTTATTTTTATCTTTTATACAATATAATTCACAAAAGTGAATCGCAAAGATTGATATTAATTACAATGCTGTCTCATTTAATCATTTATTACGAGTTGACTGTTGAATTGTATTTTGAATTGTTTTAACAATTCAATATATGTTACAGAGTGTTATTTTGAGTGTTATTTTCAAATTACTGAATATTGAAAGCAATTATTTAAAAGAGTTCAACAAATTTGAGTTTTAACTAAACATTTGTAAAAATCCTTTTTGCTCTATGGGACTGAGAGAGCCTTTTTTATGACCATTATCAGTTCGATTAGTCACGCCAATAGGTTCTATATCTTCTATGTCTATTCTTGATAAGTTACCGTTCTGGAAAACCGGGATCGAAACTGGACAAGCAATTCCAGGAAATTTTCAAAGAATGAACGTATGCGAAGATTTTTTAAAGGATTATCTCCACTAAGACTAATAACTTTCGTTTTATGTAGTCTGTTTTAATCAGGAGACAAAGAACGATTGGTTCAAAACTCGTCAATTACGCTTGTTAATTAAGCGGCAATGCATTTCTGGATAGAAAAAAAAACCATCCCTTCTTTCAGGCCACAATGTGTACAGCCGACATTGACAATTAAAAACAAAAATTTAAGATATAAAACACTGACTCGAAACAATTTAAAATCCTGTCTTTATAAACCACAGTTAACATTTTCCCACAATCTAATAAATGTTTTTCATAGGGCGGATGGCCGAGCTGTCAAGGTGGCAGCCTACCGCTCTGGGGAATCGAATCCTCACGGCTCGAAAATGCCCAGGAATTTTTCAGCGAGTGATCCGTCTGGATATGTTGGGCTCTATCCCTCACCATCCTTTCCACCCCATTGTGGGCCTAGCCGAACCCATAATGGGCTTGCTAATGGCGGCCCTCTTAGTGCCACAGGGCGGAAAGACTTTAAAAAAATGTTTTTCATACATTCCTTTCCAAATTTTTCCGTTAAAAACGATAAAAATTTAAAAGAACAAATAAAATCATATGTAGCCTAAGTTATAAAGATGAGTGCATAAAACCACACTCAATGATTTTTTCTTCTGTATGTTTGTCGAAGTATTGCATAAAGTGCAAAATAATGGTTTTATTTAATGGACTCTTCCAGTTAGATTAACGCATGTTTCCAGACTTCACTTAAAATTAATTCATCATTTAAACTTATTTTAAAATTTTCTGGAATTTTTATATTTTTTAAGTATTTATGTAATTTTTTTAGTGACATTTCTTTCTTTTAATAAAGTCTGAACACTATTTAGTAAGATTTGGCATTGACACGGCGGTTAGCGATGCGGTATTTGTATAATTAATTTATTGTGCAAATGTGTTTTATCAATCAGATTTTCCTCCTCTTTCTTCTTCGATGGTGTTTATATGGAGATTTTAACTCAATGTAGGCTCTTTCTCCGAGTAGACTTGTGTATGTGTATGATCGCTAGGCGACCGATTAGCCGGCTGTATCGAACAGCCATACGTACGCGCGGGAAATAAATGCCTTCCGGGAGGACTTTTATGGGGAACTGGCCTCCTATTCAGTCGTTATAGGCAAGGAGAAAACCCGGAAAACTCCAAGCAGCCAGCCTGTCCGACCGTGGCGCGAACCCACGACGAACCTCCCAGTCTTTAGGGTTTGGTCACCACTACGATGAGCGGCAACGGAGACCACTCGCCCACTGGTGGGGGCTCAATCAGATTTTTCATTGTTTCCCTATTTTTCCGACATAATAGAAGGATGGTTGGCAACTGCGCGAAATTTTATATACATTATCGCGTAACAAATCTATATCTCATTTTTTTGTATTATCAAAATTATTATTTAACCATTTAATTATTGTGTTATGAAGGTTCAGTGCTAAAATAATATTAAATGATTTAAAATTTTTTTGAGGTCTCAAATAGCTTGTATATGTACGGAACCTTCATATAAATCTGTTCTTTAGTAGAAATTTGTTTATTCATTGTAAACTTTTTACAAATAGGTTATAACCATCTAAAAATCCAATTATTAAAACCAAACGATTGCCGGATTAGATCGAGCAATATTAACGCTACTGTTAATAATTAAATGTCAAGTAATATGGCCTAGAGGTACGCATCTCTTGATAAATTTAATAAATATAATTAAATTAATATTTTAATAATTAATTTAGAAGGTTCTGGAAGAAAAGAATTGGCCCGAAGCGGTGCTCGAACCCAATTACTGTGAGGTTGCGTTGCCAGTTACGTTACTCGGATCTCCGTCCTGTCTTCGTTTCCAGAACTACTAATTTAGATATAACCATATTGATTACTTATATCTTTTCTTCCAGAGATTTCTAAATTAATTATTAAAATATTAATTTAATTATAATTATTATATTTATCAACAGATGGCGCTTAATGTCTACCTCTAGACCAAATTACTTTTACTATTAATAATTAAATGTTAAGTTTTTAAGCTAATTGTTAATTAGTTGTTTACTATAAATTAAAGATATTGCAGTTTTCTATTATTCCTTCGGTTTTTTCTCAAAGTTGCTAGTTCTTATTTTAATTTTTCTTATATAAAAAATATTCTTTTTCATTAGGCTACATCGATGCGTCAGAATAATAGTCCATAATTTTCTTAACGTTATAGGGTTTCGTGTATTTCCTAAAACTCGGTGAATTAATTTTCCTAAAAATAGACAAGTCTAAAAAATTAGTTTGATTATTTTCTTCTGTCTCTATAGCAAAGTTGATGTTTGGATTATATCATTCTAGCGGTCTAAAATCATTTTAAAAAAAATCATAAATTACTAAACAGTCATCAGCATATCTTTTATAAAATACTACACCTTTAAAGTTGTAATTAATTTTGTCTACTGTGTTCTTACATAAATCAGCTAGTTTTGTCCAATTTAAGGATTTTTACAGGCTGTTAAGCCTGTAAAGACTCCGTCCGATTGAGTGAAGAATTTTCCATTATCTCTAAAGTAATCACTTTATTAAAATCTAACATTACAAGACCAATGAACCATTCTTCAAACGCAGGAGTTCACCATAAGCACTATGATGCCACAAAACTCAATACCAAAACAATGAATTTTGTTATTAAAAACCTATTAATTTTTATTTTAAAAAATAACGTATATCACACGACATCAATTAGGGAGAATTAGGTAACTAAAGTAACTGTAAGGTAAATGAGTAATATTCTCCGAAAAACTGCAGGGGCCATGTGCTTTGGTTCCCCCGAATCTTCTTGAGCAGCGTCCATATTTTCAAAATGCTAGATAAGCCACTGCAGTCGATGGTACCTACCATTCTGAACGAAGCTGTTTTACGGTTTTTACCGTTTTTACTGTTAAGTCTGAAAAAATAAACATTAGCGTTTTCAGTAAATAAGTCATTTGAAAAAATATTTAACATTGTAAAAGTTTAATTATATGCTTATATCAATAGTTATTGGTATTTTGGTACTTATAAGAAAAATATTTTTGCCTATTTACGAGCAAAAGTTCCAACTGAAATGTAAAAAAAATTTATAAGCACGCAGCCATATACTGTACATACTATGGAAACAAAGTAAGAAATATCTAAATAATATATCCTCCTGCCACCTACTGAGAAAATAAATAACATAACATAAAATTTATTGATTCCAATAGGTTATATATAACTATATACTATTCTATATAACTATAGACATTACAGAAATATTTCTATTACAATCACTTAAAGAAATTGAAAGTTGTTGTTATCTGTTGAAAGATGAATTATATGTCGACGCGAGTGGTTGGTTGCGTTATAGTAGCTTCTGCAAACTTAAAAAATATTCTAAGCAAATTCAATTTATCCTTACTTTTAGTTGTTGACAGTTGTGTGTAAGGTTTGGTTTGGTTTTATAATCATTATTACGACAACGCGACACAGGCGAGCTTCTGAAGGGGGAATGCTCCAGGAGGTTATTTATGGAAAACTGGCCCCTATTTAGGTGTTATTTACGTGAAGAAAACCTGGAAAACTCTAAGTAGCCAGCCCGATGGCGAGACGCAAATCTAAGACCAACTAACTACCAGTGTTCAGTGGTTTTATCCACTCGGCCACTGGTGGACAGTTGTAAGTGAATTATTACTGTAATGAACGCCTTCACGTTCGTAAATAAAATATACTTTACTTGTTGTGTTGGTGCAACCATCTTTGATTAGTTATTCCTACCCGAGGATGGTATAAATGAAGTCAATTAAATGAAACATGATGCCAATTTACTCAACATGTTTCAAAGTAGCGCTTCGGTAGATGGCATTCATCAGAAAAATACTCAACCTCTCTGTTACTGTAATACAGCCAATGATATTAAAATTACGTGATTTAATTTCCGATTTTAGTTCTGATTTTATATTCGATTTATATTTATTAATTGCTTTTAATTAAAGGATATTCAGTTTGATTTTTCAAAAGTAGTTTTTTGAACTCAAAACTTGAAAGTAAAAAAAAAAAAAGTTTTAATCATGATTTAAAAGTGTATATCGTAACCTGCTGCAATTCGCAAGCAATTCAGTGTTAATTTTTATATGATGTTTAATATCCGGCCGATGGCCGAGGTAATTGGACATTAGCCTTGTGCTCTAGAGGATTCGGGATCGATTCCGAACCGAACAAGTCGAAAATCCCAGGAATATTTGAGAAGTCTTCCCGGATATGTTGGGCTCTGTTCCTCACTACCCGACTGCCCCATTGTAGATCTGGCTGAACCCGCAATGGACATGAAAAAGTCTCTCTTAATGCGCACAGAGCAGAAAGAGTCAAAAAACATTAAATTTAATTATTTATGTTACATTAATTGAGAATTAATATTGCAGTTGGGCAACATCACCTATTAATGTTAATGCATATTATAATGCAAATGCAAATGGTTTATGTAAGTAATTTTCTTTGATTACAAAACTGAATTAAAATGCATATGACTATTATAAATTTTAATATCTAATATAGATATTTTTATTTTATTATTATTATTTTTAGTTCTATCAGCTGCAATGTTACAATTTCCATTTTATCAATACGGCCTCCCGGTGTGAGTATTGAAATTTCAATTATAAAAAAAGTGATATTTTTATCCTAAAATTTTAAAAGGAATTATTACAGTTATTTAAACTTTGGATCATTTGGAAACGTAATTGGACACGAAATGACGCACGCATTTGATGACGAAGGTAATATTGGAAAACATTTATAGTGTTTTTAGAAACAAACAGAAAAAAAAATAAAGTAGGGTTCAAGTCCAAAATCTCGATATAGAAATTTTCAAGGTTTATTGACCCGGATATGTCATGTCCTACATGTCACTATCTGACTGTCTTTACTATAGACTAGCCGAATCAGTGATGCATACAACAAAACCTTAGATGCTTGTGAAGCGAAAAGACTTACGATTAAAAAGATGAAAAAAGTTAGTGTAACGTAATAAGTCAAAGTAGAAATGCTGAATATTTCTTGCTTACCAAGTACAGTACAGTTGGATCTAGAAGAAATATAGTAGATTCTGCGGCACTTGTACAGTTTAGGGGGTACGGCTATTTGAGATGTTTACTTCCATAAAATTAACTAAATCTAGACTAATTTCACTCGAATATTTCCAAAACACGTATAATTTGTTGAAATGATCAATATAAAATATGCTATAAACAAAAAATTGTCGGATTACTTACCGAGTGTACCCGTTCGAAGACGCCATTGCTTAAGCTTTGTGCCGCTCCGCGACGAAAACTTTTTCGTCTGCGTCCGCTTCCAATGTGTCACGTGACATGTGCCGGGACTATTCGGTCACGTGATTACTCACTCATCTCGGCCACGCCTCGCATCTCTGACGTGTTTCCTGATAACTTCAGCTAATTCTTCCGCGAGAAGATTAAGTTATCGGCGCATACGCGCATAAGATACGCGGCGCATATTATCCTCACTACTACCCACCCCTGCGGCCGGATGGCCGAGCGGTCATGGTAGCAGCCTACTGCTCTGGGGGACCTGGATTCGATTCCGAACGGATCGAGAAATCCCCAGGAATTTTTCGGGGGTAGTCCGTTCGGATATGTCGGGCCCCGTCCCTCACCACTTGGCAGCCCTATTGTGAGCCTGGCCGAACCCATAATGGGCTTGCAAAAAGAGGCCCTCTTAGTACCCACAGGGCGGAAAGAGTTAAAAAAACCACCCACCCCGAACATCTCAAATGGTTGGAGGCTATGGAGATATTTAGAGCAGGACGCAACGCAACATGCATCAATTTTAAAGAAGAGATAGTCATTTGAACAGCATGGCAGATCCTGCTAGATGATAGTATTTAAAAGTTTACTTCGAAAGTATTACAGCACGCATGCGCTGTACACAAAACATCGCTCTTTTCTTTTTAAATCGANACTAGCTTTTGCCCGCGGCTTCGCTCGCGTTAAGAAGTATTATTATTAATTAGGTACAGTTTTTGCGGCTTTACTTTTGTTTAGCGTGTGTAAAAAATTAGGGCCTACAAAACTTCTTTGTACACAATATATAATCGCTAGAAATATTTAGGTATAGTATGTACTATTAGATACGGCGGCCACTCATCATAAGATAGCGCGTTTTAAAATACTACTAACGCCATCTATTGTCAACATTTAGAACTAAAAATTATTTTGTTCGTCTTAATTTATTCGTTCCATTAGGTACTGATAGGTTCAAACTAATACATTTACATCCTCCATCATCCCTTATTTTATCCCCATGGGGGTTGAATTTATCGAAATCCTATTTAAGCGGACGTCTTCATCATAGTAGCTCCAATCTTTAATTTCAGTTCAATCAGTCGAAAATGTGAGTAGATTTATACAAACTTTCATTCCTTATTTTATCCCCTAAGGGGTGGAATTTATCAAAATTCTTTCTTAGGGGATGCCTACGTCATAGTAGCTTTATGCATGCAAAGTCTCAGCCCGATCGGTTTAAAATTGACAAAGTTTCATACAAACTTTCATCCCCTATTTTATCCCCTTGGGGGTAGAATTGATCAAAATCCTTTCTTAGCGACTGCCTACGTCATAACATCTACCTGCATGCCAAATTTCAGCCCGATCCGTCCAGTGGTTTGGGCTGTGCGTTGATAGATCACTATGTCAGTCACCTTTGAGTTATATATATTTAGATTTTTGCACAAAATCTATATGGTGTATGCTACGTAAAGTAAAAAGATAAGCAAAGAAGAAAAATGAAGGCAAAATAAACAAAAATTATAAAATATAGATGAATATATGTAACTATACATTATCAGCATTTATAAATAGTAAACTCACAACAGCAACGTATCTAAAAGTATTAAATATAATAATTTTTATAATGGATGTATATCAGACATAGGAAAAAAGTTAACATAAGTTAGTACTTAAACAAGTTTTATAGTAAATGTTGAGGCTTTTTAATTATTGTGTTAAATTTTCATTGGGCTGCAATTTGAAAAAATGTAGACCTATAAATTCCAACTGGCGTCCGTCCTTCTGTCCGCCTGTCTTTCCTTAATCTTGAGAACGGAGTTAGATAAATGAAAGACGAGACCAGATATGGAAACCTCGGGCCTCCTACCCCATAAGGTTTCCATATCTGGTCTCGTCTTTCATCTATGTAACTTCCGATTCAAACCGGAAGTCACGTTATTTTAATTCAAAAATTTCTCCGTGAAAGGTGCTAGGTAGACGACTCTGTTGATACATACGTATTTGCTTAGGAAATAGCTTTCTTGTTCTCCGTTAACTAATTTATAGTGCTGTAGTCTTGTTGACATCAAGACATGAGCAATATGCCTGTTTGCTTGGTGTGCTTTCACTGTTTTGTTATTATTAGCAATTGTTAAAGAAGTTGTACTTGAAGGAGATTAAAAGAAAAGAAAAACTGTAATATTTAATCTAAGGAACTTTTCTTTAATAATTGATATTTAAGATAGTTCCTTTAACAAGTTTTGTTTTAATTTCAATTTATTGCTTAATTGCAACGTTCTACACTGTAATTAGCTTCTTGTGCCTTTAATTAATATAAATTATTGTTAAATTAAAACTAACATTATTTATTCATTTTTATTACTTGAATAAAAATAACTTTAATATTAGACATATTAGACATATTGTATAATAATACATACAAACCTAATATTTTGAATTATATCTTTCAAGGAAGTTTATTCGATGAATTTGGAAATTTAAGAAATTGGTGGACCCCTAATGTAAAAAGGAAATTCAAGAAAAAATCCGAATGTTTCATAAACCAGTACGAAACTTATGAACCGATACCTGGATTAAAAGTAAAAATAATATATATGTATACCTTTTAATTATTTCTTTTTAACGTAAAATCTTTTTGAAGATATGAAATTGTTAGTATTATTTTTTAAAATTAGATATAACTTCCCAGATATAATCATTTCTTCGCTGTATATAATTCGAAAGCAAATATCAAAATTAAATAATGAATAATATCAAATTTGATATAAAATATTATATATATATTTATATAT